>NC_091800.1:49217500-49287500 GCF_041296235.1 Equus asinus | reverse complement strand
CTAATCTTACCAAGATTGTCAAATTGTTTTAAAATATTTTCCTTTAGAAACCTAAACATGAGCCTCCTAAAGTTGCCAGTTTTAAGGCACACAGGCATGTATTCGATTTCTTCTTGTTCTTTCATATACCTACCACTGTTCAAACCTGTGCCCACATCAAGAGAAAAGGTCATGTTCTAGAGTCTTTAAAATAAATGTCTAAGTGAGCATCAAATTTATAAAATTTCTTATCTCTAATAGTAAGTGATGGCACTTTTTCAATCCTGTAGATTCTTCTTCTCGATAATGTGACTTTAGCAATTAAGCAAATAGGTAGCTCGCACACACACACATACACGGATCCCTGTATTTCAGCTGTTAAGAATCTCTCATTAACTTATTACAGGTATAAGCAGAATTTACTAAATTTGTTTATTTTCTTGATTATTTTATTCTGGAAAAATGTAGAAGTACTTATTTAGCTATCTTTTCACTGGGGTGTAATTTCACCATTTTTCTACATTTGCCGTACTGTCAAACCTAAATGTTGATGGTTAAGTTATCTTGACATGAACCGTTTTGATGCTTAAAAAAACTCACCACGAAGCATTTGATGGTATTTTTTATTAATTGGATAAATGAATTGTGAGATGTGTGATTGCATGATGATGTACTCATTTAGTTGTTGCTTTTTGCTTTTACTAATCTCTGTCATATTGGATTTATAAATGGAATGGAGTGACCTTTGAAACTGTGATGGAAATGAAGAGATAAACACAACTTGAAAGGACAAACCAATTAATATCAATGTGTTTGTTACACATACATGAAGAATTTTAATCCTCTGCTCTCTACAGTAAATTTGTGATTCATTTGTTGAGTAAAGGAGCACACTTTTTTATAATTATAGATTTTAATCATTTTTTTCTAAAAATATACTATTTTATATGGCATCACTATATATATATAACACACATAGGTTGTTTTTAGTGCATGAAAAGTTGGCATTCCCTTGAAAAGTCTTGACAATATCACCTTTTAATAAGAAAACAGCTATGTAAACATACATATTCAGACAAGGCATATATGCATCTACTTTCATGGTATATATTTTTAAATAACTATATTGTAATCTTGATTGTAGTAAATTCTTGAATAGACCTGTCTTTTGTAAATCTAGACACATAACTGCTCCTCTGCCATTGTCCACAGAATACTTTCTAAAAATCCTGGTTCAGGAATCATAAATGAAAACATTTATTATTTTAATAAAAACATTTATTATTTTAACTTGACCTGTAATGTTAAAAAATATTTTTCAAAATCAATAAATATACTTGAACATACTTTTAAAATAAATCTGAGTAGCCATTTATACTTTCTTCTTACCACGTGCTCTCTCTCTTTGCCTTCCCCATTTTCTACCTAGTTGGGCTTATTTTCTTTAAAAACAAAGAAACAAACAAAAACCACAAGTGAGTTCTGCTGTAGTGTAAATTTTTAGAACACTGATACGTTCTATCCCTTTTAATAGCTTAATTATAGAATATAATCAATGTAATATGCAGTCTGGAAATATTGCCATTGACGCACAAGGAAAAAAGTTATACAAGCTTGACATTTTAAAACACCAACATTGAAAGACTTTCACTTCTAATTGATTTTTAAAAGAGTTCCCTGGAAAAGTGAGCTCAGAAATGTTTATAACGGCTTTGGCAACATTCCAAAATGTTTACCACAAAGTGTAACTCAGCAGTTTCTGAGTTCTCCCATCAACTGAGAAAGACGTGTCCCATAATTGGCTTAATCCAAGTTGATATTGAACCCCCCACATAGATGTCATTTTTTTAAGATATAAATTCTCAAAGTGGTTACTTCAAAATAAGAAGTGTCTTTACTCTTACCTATTAGAGAGAAATTTTTAACAGAAAGTTATGGATGAGGAAAGATTATATATCTTTTCTATTTTTATGTGTATTTTTTTCTCACCCCCTCACCTTTTTAAACAAATCTATTGACCTTCAAAACTTTGCTTGGTAAAACTGGCAACAAGATGATTTTTTAGATATATTACTATAATAGGCCTTCTTATGGTTGATTGTAGGTGTGAAAAACTTCCTTAGACAGCTAAAAAAATTAATGGATATGACATCCATTCTATTTTAACAAGCAAGCTGACCAAAATACGAGTAACATTGACCACAAGCAATTACTTTAAAAGGCTACTGCTAAGTATTTCAGGAAAAATGATTCTGTTGACTAGTTGTTTGTCAGTTCCTGTACGGTTTTTTATTGATTGCTTTTGAATATATTGCCCCATGATTGAAAATGTTGCTGGAAATATCTTCTCTTTACAGTGCGGAACCTACTTTCTGTGATTGATAGAAGATAAATTTACACAGAAATGAATATATGAGTTTATTTAGATCTCTACTTTCTAATAATATTAATTTTGTAGGGTGATGTTTCTTTGAAACTAAATCATAGAATAGTTGGGAACCTTGTAACTAGTTTACTCTTTAGGGTCTTTAGTTACTGTGTGTGATCTTCTCAGCTGTGATTCAGCACAATAATGTGATATTTCATAGCATGATCAGCCAGAATGAGTCATTTATTTCTAAGCATTTCTTTTTGAGATGAAGACTGTAGCATAATTGTATAACATCTACTTATTCCCCCAGGAATGTGGAGTGATTTGTGGTTTGAAATTTCTGTAACATAAACTCATGCCGTGCAAGCAGTATTACATTGAGTCAATAACTAGGAATTCTGATTAGTTAGATATAAATCACTAATGTTGAGAAATAAAGGTGACAAAAACAATGAATAAAAGAGAAACGAATTGATAAAAACAGGTAAGGAAGTCATCCAGTAGACAATATTACCTAATTTGTCAAAACAATCCATTACCTATCTAATACAAGTTTGCATATGAGACATAGATTTGCAAGAAGATGTCCCTCAATACCAAATTTACATTTGTTGTTCTCCAAATGTGAACTCTAAAGCTGTACTAGAGACAAACGTTTAAATGTCATCATACTCTCTAATCATACACGTATATACATATATATATTTCTCTACTTTTATACTATTCAGTACCCAATGCCTTATTCTTCCCTGATTTAGATTAAAATAAAATAAAATAAAACAAATGAAAAAACCCTGAGTGCATTTGGACATCGTTTAGTCTCTCAATATAGTCATGGTTGACCCCAAATTCTAAGATTCACATATGCATAATCTTCATGTGTCCAGCTTTCCACTGATTTGCTAATTTCCTTTACTGTTAATCCTCATACTCCCCCAAACTTTATTAGTACTCTATATTTATTGCTGTTTTCGCAAAGAGTTTTTGGCAGAGGGTGTAAGGCAGAGAGAAAGGGAGAGAGAGACAGAGAGACAGAGAATAAAAACATGTACAGGAAAACCAGGAGGCAACACAACTTTGTGGTTCAGTGCTGAGAGCACAAAACTTGATGCCTGACTGCTGGGATATTAAGAACGGTTCTGTTCTTTACTACTCTTCTGATGACATTTTTGGCACCTTAGCCTTTCTGTGTCTCAGTTTGCTCATCTATGTCATAGGTACAATAACTATCAATATTTCCTAGAGCTCTTTGGAGGTTATTTGGGTTAAATTAGTTCTCAGAGCACTGCCTAATGCATTGTAAGCATTCTACTGTTTCTTAAAGAGAAACTAAAAATAAAATAATTAAGTGTACACACATACACACTCACAAATATCTTCTAAAAAGTTCGGAGTTTCCAGTATTCCCAGCATCTCAACATTATTTGAAACGACACATAATATTTCCTCCTCTACATGCCTTCAACATCCCTTACATATCCTGGATCTTCCCTAGTTGATCCTGATTGGATATTTATCCAAAGGTGTTTTATTGATTATTTGCTGCAGTCTGAGCCTAGTGTCATGCTCAGAAAATATGCTACCAGATTTAGATTACATTGCTACACTTTTAAAAGGCTCATACCCGTAAGAAGAGGAAATAAGTTGTAGTTATTTCATTGGCACATTTTTTTTAGAAACCAATAATCAGCCCATAAACTTTTAATTGAAAAGTTTTGTCTCATTTTATGTTATCAGACAAAATACATACTCCAACTCTAAAAACAGACATTACTTCTTTATTCAGTGCACATAAGACTTCCTTTAATTAGCCCGTAATAAGCTTGGTTTAACTGGGATTTACGGAAGAACAGTGGTCATTAACATTAGCCAGATTAAGACTGTTAATTACTATTGATAGATAAAATAACGTGCAAAAATGATTTAAATTATTCCTATACTTACAAATTGAAAAGAAGTTTGAAGCTTTTAAATGAAAGTTATATTTTATTTATACTTTAAAATTGAATATTGACTTCCATACATGTAGAAATAACAATAGGACACATGATTTCACAGTTTAAGTTTTATAGCTTCTTTAGGTTTACCATGAATAAATTAATCTTAAAATATATAGTTTTGGATAATTTCCTAAGATTTATATATGAAAATTTTTCATTTACTTTTATGACGTGGTATATAATTTTAGTTAGAAACAGATATCTTAATTATCTTAACGAATAGGTATCTTAAACATTATCTTCAAAAGACTTAGTTACTTTCTTTTTAGTAAATTATAGATCCTGATGATTTCTTCTGTCTTGAAAAGATTTTTTACAGTTGTTAAAATTTTATATGAATGCTGTCTTTTATTGTTTATAGCTAACCTTGGTACCTATTTTCCTTATCATGTTTGGGGTAATAGTAACTGAAGTTTAGCTGTTTTTTTCCCTCCATGCATAGGTTCTTGGGCATTATTTCAAGTGAAGTTATTTCTCAGGATTCCTCAAACAGTTTCTGTGTTACTCATTCCCACACTCATTTTCTTGAAACTTCTCTTATAGAATGTGTATATATATAGATGGATAGATGTGTGTGTGTATATATTTCACTAATATACATATATGTATACATATATTTTTATGTATAATTAACCTTATTCAAAGTAAGTCAACCACCCATGAGCTCTAGATTGACAAAACCAATGGAATTCTCCTCATTTTCATTCTATAGAAAATTATGCAATCCAATAATTAAATATTATAGGTAGTGTTAATATCATATACTCTCCTCTAAATGATTTAGTTTACTCTCTTCTGTTTAAAGATTCATAACAAGAATTTTAGGGGCCGGACCCGTGGCCGAGTGGTTAAGTTCTCTTGCTCTGTTTCAGCTGCCCATGGTTTCGCCGCTTCAAATCCTGGGTGCAGACATGGCACCGCTCATCAAGCCGTGCTGAGGCAGCATCCCACATGCCACAACTAGAAGGACCCAGAACTAAAAATATACAACTATGTACCAGGGAGCTTTGGGGAGAAAAAGGAAAAATAAAATTAAAAAAAAAAGAATTTTAGTATGGTCCCAGCAAAATGAATCATAAATAAATACAATCTTACGCCCCAGTGTGGACTTTGACTTGGGTCAGTCTTCCCCAGATTCAATAAATAGCAACCTTTTTTTTTCAACCTACATGCTCAATCTAGAAAATAGGAATCATCCTTTATATGTCTCTCTTCCCTTGTCCATACTTTACATGTCTCTTTTCCCCGTCTTGCGTCTAATTCTTATGTAATATGTCACCACGTCTGTTTATTCTTCCTCCAAACCATATCTAGGATTCATAGTCCTCTCTCCACTGCATCTACTGCCAATGTGGTAATGCAAGTTAACACTTCCCACTTGGGCCACTGCAATAACCCCTAATCCAGCCTTCCCTATTTCACTCTGTCTTTTATCATCCTCTCTCATTATAACAGCTTCTGTGATGGTTGTAAATCATAAATCAATTCATGAGATTTGCCTTTTTAAAAGCCTTCAAAGGCTTTTCATTGTGCTTAGAATAAAACCCAACTTTCTTAGCGTGGCTTGAAAGCTTTGCATAATGAGAAATGTGCTCCATCTCCTCTCCCCAAACTCTTCTGGGTTACCCTTTCCCATTTCTTCTTTTCTTCACGCTGACTTTTCTTTAGTTCCTTAAACATACCGCATACCTTGCTTACCTTATGTATTCTTAAATCTGGCCCATGGGACATTCTTCTCTTTGTTTTTGACTTCCTAGCTCCTACTCATTTTCCAGACTCTGCTTAAATGTCCTTACCTAAATGTTAAATTTAAGTTGACTCTCCAACTCTGCCCTCAACTGGTTCCATTCCACACCACACTGTTCTTTCTGTAGCATTTTGAAGATTTTATAATAATATCTTTATTTGCAAATCTCTTTGCTTCATGACCATCCTTCTCCATCAGGCCATCAGCTTGCTGAGGGCAGGGCTGCCTCAGCTATTTGTTGTTTTTCCCTCTAAATGAAATGAAAAGTTATTTCTTGCTCACATAAGTTTTTTGTGTGTCTTTTTAAAGAGTTATTTTACTGAGGTCGTATTGGCTTACAACATTGTGTAAATTTCAGGTGTACATCACTGTATTTTAGTTTCTGTACAGACTGCATTGTGTTCACCACCAACAATCTAGTTTTTGTATGTCTCCATACATATATACCCCTTTATCCCTTTTGCCCTCCTGCTACCCTCTTCTCCTCTGGTAACCACTAATCTGTTCACTAATCTGTTCTCCTTATCTATTTCTTTGTGTATCTTCCACATATGAGTGAAATCATTTGGTGTTTGTCTTTCTCAGACTTATTTCACTTAGCATAATACCCTTAAGGTCCATCCATGTTGTCACAAATGGCAAGATTTTGTCTTTTTTACGGCTGAGTTGTATTCCTTTGTATGTATATACCACATCTTCTTTATCCATTCGTCCACTGATGGGCCCTTGGGTTGCTTCCATGTCGTGGTTATTGTTAATAATGCTGTGATGAACATAGGAGAGCATAAGTCTTTTTGAATTGTTGATTTCATGTTCTTTGGATAAATACTCAGTAGTGGGATAACCGGATCATATGGTATTTCTGTTTTTAATTTTTTGAGAAATCTCCATACTGTTTTCCATGGTGACTGCACCAATTTGCATTCCTATCAGCAGTGTATGAGGATTCCCTTTTCTCCACATGCTCTCCAACACTTATTTCTTGTCTTCTTAATTATACTGGCTCAGCTACATTGACTGGCATGTATTGTCAGTATGTGGTTGTTCAACAAATACTCCAGGAGGAAAATGAGATTTTGGAATTAGAGGGAGACTTGAGCTAGAGTTTGATATGCATACCTCTGAGTTTGGGCAGCAAGCAGTGGTGTGCTTGAGCTAGCTCAGAAGAGTCAATTATCAAATTGTCAAAAATTTTATAAGCTGATTGTTAAAACACTATTAAAAATTAAATTCTGTAAATTTAGAAGTAAATAAAAACAATGGTAATAAATACTCAACACTTAAAAAAAATACTCCTGAATGAATGTTTACTAAATGAGTGCTCAATTAGGCAAGAATAACTTTTTATATGTATCTTTGTTATTGCTGGCTCTCTTTTTACTCATGGAATTCCCCTATATTCTTATCAGTTAGAATATTTCCTTCATTTCAGAGATAGGTTCAGGCTGCATTTTGTTCAGTGTCAGCATTTCAGGGTTTTATATGTAAAATTTTTATTCTCATTTTCACACCTACTTTTTCTTTTCATTTAATCTGACACATAAAATGTTAATATTGTTGGCATTTCCATTTTACAGATGAGTAAATTGGATCTCAGAAGAGATAATTTCTCGCCTGACATTTTGTGACTTTTAAGGTAGTGCAACTGAAGGCAGGGTCCACTGTTTGGACTCCTACTTTAGTGTTTATTCCAGGTTATTAAAATAGGGAAAGGAAGTTTCATTCTTCTTAGAAAATATTGTTAGAAATCCCAGAACTTGATTTACAGTTTAATTTTACCAGTTCCTATCTCAGGTAACCTTGAAGACATAATGTAATCTTTACGTATCTTACTTTACTAAATTTAGTTGATTTCAGGGCTCAGAATTAAAAGCTCTCAATTTATATAATTCTATGAATACATAATGTAATATAACATAAGTAAATGTTATCTTTAACTCACTCGCATCAACCCCTGTATTATGGAGAGGGAGAGGTAGGATGTTACTATAGAAATTCAGGTGTAGAGTATATTACAGCGTTTAGATTTTTGTGGACATAATTCATAGACTATGGAGAATTTGAAAATAAAATTTGAGTTGGTACCTTATCAACTTTATTATTTATCACTTTCCATTTTTTACCCTTGCCCAGAAAATTGATCTAAGAAATATAACAACAAAAATATCTTTTGTGGCTCTATATTTTTGCTTAATATCCATTTTATTAATCCATCCTCCTATGATTGTCCCCCAAATAATATGTATTCTCTACATCTGAGCCGTTTTACATGATACGCTTCTTGGATTGTGCTATAAACTCTTTGTGGCAGGGACCTTGTCTTTTTATATGCTCTATAAAGCACCATGCATACCTAAGGAATTTTATGAATAATAATAAAAAAGGAAGCAAAAAAAAAGCTTTCATCAGCAGTGTTTTATTTTGCATGTGAATTTGGGGATGAATTCATGCTATTGTCCATATTTCTGAAGAAACAGCTGCTTATATTACAAAAGTTGAATATGAAGAAAGCATGTAATATTAAATCTGAAAATTTACATTGCTGGTATAGGAAAAATAAATGAAGCAATACAATTTGCTTTTTCCTGTCCATTATGAAAATATTGCCAAGTCTGGCATGTGGTTCATAAAATCAAACATTTTCTAACACAGCTGTGCATGAGGAAATGAAATACTGCAGGTATAAGAAACCACCTGTTTGCCAGAAGAGGAGTTTCAAAAAAGATAAACAACAGAATTTTATACAGGTCCCTGTTGAAGGTCTATTCTGCTATTTATACTAAAACCTTAGAACTTGTTCTTCAAACAGGTGTTTTGCATGTGAATTGAAGGCTGAATAAGCCCATGGATGAGTCACTAATAAACACCATTGGTTTTTCTATTCACTACGCAAGATTATATTGAATGCAACTGTCAAAGATAATTTTGCAACCAATTCAGTTTTAAACACGAAAATTATAACAAACTACAAATTCTTGTTTACTGGAAATGCTCCCCTTTCCCTCCTTTATCTTAGCTGCAAAACTCTCATGAACTTGACAGTGTTCTCCCTTGACGAAGAGAAAGTTTGAAATATGCCATAAATCATACCGGGCTACCAGAGAAATTCAAATTGCTGTAAGCACAAGTGTCGAGGGACCGCTTATGCACTGCCTGAGCCATAATGCAGCATTCACAACGAGATCATTGCATCATAATCTCATTCTGACTGTGATTTGCTTTGTGTGTAGGGGGCTCAAATGTCAGAGAGAGAGAGATGAGAGCGATTCTTACGTTAGATTTCTCTCCTATTTCACATTAAACAAGTGATCAGAAAAACATGTTAACCTGTACCAAATATTTCAGAAATTAAAAACTTCCCAAAACTTTTCTCCGCGTAAGACATTTCTTGGTATGTTTCATTCAGGTAAGTTTCGCACCAGAATTTCTAAGGACAGTTGAGAGAGCTTTTAAATATTTTTGCTTCTTGTTTACTAAGTGTTATTAAATAAGTAAACTATTCATACTGTAACTATCAAGCTTGAAGGTGTATATCAAACAAACAAAGCCCAAGAATATTTCTATCAGTCTAAAATATCCATATTTAGAAAAATTATTGCAAAATTGCAATTACATCCAAACTTCATGTCTTTGTGTTATAATAATACATTGAATTTTCGCCAGTGTGTGTGTATGCAGAAGTGCATATGCATATATACCTTGTCTTATAAAGTAAAACATAACTTAGAATATAATTTTTATAAATACAAATATCCCTCCTTTGTTGTCCACTTCTCATTTAATAGAGCAGACAGGTATTACCTTCTAATTCTACCTGGTGATTAAAACAGTTTACAGAATCCTAATTATTCTGCTGTTCATCTTTTCAATTTGGAAATTCTAGAAAGACAATCATATCAACTGCAAATAGGAACACTTTTTTCCCCTCTTCTATCATAGTAGCTTTGCTTCTTTTTTTTTTCATATTTCAGTATCTCATCTGAATGAATTGCCCAGACTTCAAAAACAAAGTTGAATATTGGTTTTCTTCCTTTAGATTTATGGAGAATATGTCTCTTATTTCTTCCTGATATATGATATTCCCTGAGGGTATTGGGAAGTATATTTATCAAGATGAGAATGTTTCCTCCTTTTACTAACTTAATATCAAGAATGAGTTCTTAATAATATAAATTTTTGCATTTATCAAGGTAAAAAGTTAATTTCTGAAAACATCAGCTTACGACTTAGCTGTATTTACTAGAAAAATAGCTAATATTATATTAGTCTATTTCAGTCTTCAATCTGGACTAAAGGAACATGGTTTCTTATTTACAGTATGTACACAGCACTAGGAAAACTTTGACATGTATCTGTATCTATATATCATTGTGATACACATATGTATTTCTATACATGTAAGTACATATGTACGTTTGCACGTACATTCATGAGCTGCATAAGGATGATTCTGTCAATGACGGACCGCATATACAATGATGCTTCCCTTAGATTGCTACTGTATAGCCTAGGTGTATAGTAGGCTATACCATATGGGTTTGTGTAAGTACACTCTATGATGTTCACGCAAGGACAGAATTACCTAATGATGCATTTCTCAGAATGATCCTCATCACTAAGCATCACATGACTGTATATAAAGTAAAATAAATTCAGTGATGGCCTGATACGGTGACAAAAAGGGAAAGGGAAAGATCATTCTTCTGTTCTAAGGATATGGATGGTGTGCACTTTCTTCTATTTCTATTTTTTAGTCTCCGTAGTTCCTATCCGCTGACTGGGCACACAATGATCCACTTAATATTACATAATCAATCATATTTATTAATGGTTCAAAATGAGCTTTATTATAGTATTGATGTTGTTGCTTAACAACTCTTATAAAATGTTACTTGCTTTAGAGAGAGGGTTATTATTTTTCTCCTTTCAAAGTTTAAAATAAAGCAAAAGAAAACAAAAAAACCCAATCCATATGTCTTTTGTCCAAATTTGCGTGTGGATTAGAGCTCCTTTCATATCTTCCTGAATTGTACAGTGTCTTTTCAAGGGCAGATACAGTTATTTCCCCAAACATTTATCCCTTTATATCCCCAAACAAGGCCCATATGTTCATGGCATGTACTCAGTAACTTCACTGTGGACCATGCCTTTAAAGTTTGCAGAGGCTCCCATCCTCCCACTGGCACAAATCACTACATAATTATTATAGAAAAATAATAGGGGGAGTAAAATTGGCATGCTCAAGCCCATGTATTTTCCTTTTGAAGCACCACTACACTTCAGTCCTTATTGATTCTAGAATAATTTAGTTTTATGTTAAATTAAGTGAGCAGATTTATCACATTCCTCATTTGAAATATTGTTCACTGTAGAACTGATCTGAGACATTTTTAAAAATGAATATTTTGATTGATTTACTTATATTTAAGGACTTGAGAATAAAGTTTATTGTTAAGAATCTTCCAGTAGGCATATGGTAATAAATGCCATCGACAAGTCTAATGTGGAGTGAAAGTGTCATCTGGGAGGCATTACAGTTTATAAAATCAGAAGTTCTGAGTTTGTGTCTTGGTTTTGTTGTGTGCTACTTTGTGTTTTTAGCTAAGCCCACATATTCCATTTTCTCTTTTGTAAGATGGACATCATGATATCTTGTTAATAACTTCGATGAGTGAAATAAGTTTTAATATGTATGAAAATCTTTTAAAACTGATTTGTTTTATGTAAATGCTAGATATTAGTCCTGGGATTTGAATATACATCCATGACATCAACCAGTCATACTGTTCAGGAAAAATATTTTCCTGATGTGGTATAAAATTGGTTTGCAAGTGACTCAGTTCTTAATTCAGTATTACCTCTCTTAAGGATAAATTCACAATATATAGCTTACCCGTAAGATAAACTCTATTACAAATATTTTGAAGTTATTTCTAATTCATAATGTAAATCATGCCTATGAATATGGAAATTGTGATAGAGTGGCATGATGCTGAGCTAATACTCATCATTTAATAGTTCTGGGCATCAGAGTCTTCATTTATAAAATAAGGGGACAAATGCAATAATTTTCAATATTTCTCATTTAAAAAGTTTTTGCTTTTCTGTGACCTCTGTTGCTTTGAAAATGGTATGCCTGACTTGCACTCTGAATTTTGTTGGTATTTTGCAATTTATTATGTTTACCTACACTCCATAAGGCATCAGCCCTGAAATAGGAATACATGTGTTATTGCTGATGAAAATCTTTGTATATACTTAGTGAAATAAGTTTACCATGACCTAGCAGTCACTTTTATCGACTGTTTATTTCTAGTAGAATTAAAACACCAATAACCAAACTTCTAAGAGACGAATCCCATTTATATTTGATGATAATTTAACTTGGCTTGTAAAGCTAAGCCTATTTTGGTACAGCATTTCGTACAGATTTTCTTTTTTCCAAGTAATACTGATATCAGAAATGTATGTATTTGAAGCACTTAGAAATAATATTTTAGAATTACATGGATTAGTAACTCTACAACCTAACTCTAATATTAAGATTGTAGCATATAAGGTGTAATGTTTTATACAAAACAATAATGAGTCTGTACACTTGAATTTAAAATGCAGATTTTAAATATTAAAATAGAAGGCATGCAAAGTAAGGATTAAATTATCATACTGTGAAAAAGTTATGCAGGTGAACACTTTGTTTTTACAAGTATAAAGTGTAGTCTGAATAAATCTATGAAAAGCTCTTTTGTTTAGGTGCAATTATTTGCCATAATGTGTAATTTTTCCTGCCCCTTATGTTTGTTTTAATTTTAATATGAAAGAAATGATCATCCCATTTTCTTTGAAAGTGGTATAAAGGTAAAACCACAAACCTTCTGAAAGAATTCCTTTGTTCCCAATCACATGAGTGTTGTTGGAACAAAATTTTGCCACCTGCCAGAGGCTTTAAAAACTAAATCAAAAGGCTCACTTCTTCAAAATACTCAAACGAAAGGTAGGCTTCTGGATGAAAATGTAATGACTAGATCATTCTCATACATTTATTATCGTGCAGCAGGATTGATGGATCTTTTGCTACCTTTCACTGGAGAATAATTCATAAATGAAAATGAAAATATTTAAATGATGAATAGTTATATTATTCTTTCACTCTACCTGAAAAATAGAATTGGGATTTTTGAAGTTTAAGGTGTCTCATTATGTTAGTATTAAAACTTCCAAAAAGAAAAGAAAGGAAAAAAGGTGAAGTATTTCTAACACTCGTTAAAACAATTCAGTGTTGGCATGCTTCATTAACTGTTTGCATACAAGACAAAAGTGCTTTCTGATGAAGTGGAAAACCAACTTGGGACCAATTTTCCACAACATAAATTCAACACTCATTCTACCTCTTGATACCTTTGTATGCAGGCAACCAAGAAGGTTTTTCATATCTGTCATATCAGTAATCATGTTAATACTCCTATTTTAGAAATAAAATATTTCTATTTTAGATTCTCTATTTCCTGAGAATAAGTTTAAGATTAACATTCACTAATTTTTTTTTGTAAATGTGAATTCATTACACTGGCAGTTATCAAATTGATTTAGTAAGAAGCAATCTTTACCTTGTAAGAAACAGGATAAAAAGAGTATTAAACTGGACAACTTAAACAAAATCTTTGTTACATTCAGTTTTAATCTCTCTCTGTCTCTGTGTCTTTTTCTGTCTTCTCTCTACATATATATATCATAATGCCTATGATGTATTAAGCATTATTGCAAATTTAGTCATCCTATAGGGTGTCATTGGTTTCGATACCAATAGGAGAAGAGTTAGCACCCCCATAAACTAGCAGAGCAAGTGAGTGCTAAATTGGAGGAACACCATTATTGATCATTGTGTCACAAGAATGCAGCTTCACTAGTAGGTGTGTCACTTTTGCCAGACAAACATAGAATAGCTACAAAGTATTACCAGACACAATGAAGTCATCTGCAGTCCGTGTAGAGTATAAGTTATTATTCAGTTTAGTACAATGTATTTTGTCTTCATCAGCAGAGTTCAGAAATCGCTTTTTTTTTTTTTGAGGGAGATTAGCCCTAAACTAACATCTGCCACCAATCCTCCTCTTTTTGCTGAGGAAGACTGACCCTGAACTAACATCCATGCCCATCTTCCTCTACTTTATATGTGGGACACCTGCCACAGCATGGCTGGACAAGCGGTGCATAGGTCTGCACCAGGGATCCAAACCAGTGAACCGCAGGCCGCCAAAGCAGAACATGCGAACTTAACCGCTGCACCAATCACTTTGGATTACACAGATTGAGAATCTGGGAGACAGTGTCTGCCTTTGCTTCTTCCTCCTCCATATTTTTTTGTAGATTCTGCATGCGGAAAGATAAGGACATTGTAATTTGCTTTTTTCATTGAGAGAAGTATAACTTAGAATTGGTGAACAGGAAGAATCAAATTTTCATTTTTCACATTACACAACATCTTTTATTATACTGTGAGCCAGCTTTTTTGTGGGAAAGATTTCTTTGATAAAACTTAACAATGTTATGTGAATACATGTTTTTATTATATAGAAAGGAATCAACTTCTAAGTATTTACACCATGAAACATTATTTTATTACATTTAGTACATTCAATAGCTATATTATTTTAAATTTATTTCATTAAAGTTTAGTGTCTTGTGCACACTAAACCAAATGTTTCAATCCTTGGAATTTTAAAATATTTCTAATTATTGATCTTGTGATTTCAGGAAGAGAAATTAGCCATACTCAGATATTTCTTTTAGTATTAAAAATCACATCTTGTTATTTTATTTACTTCTTTCAAAAATGAACCTACTACATTAAAACAGTGTATGATTTAAGCAAGGCGATGAAGCAAGTAGTAGAAGTTTAGTATTTTTAAAATATGGTTATTGATTTGGTGAACTAAATATATTAAACATTTAGTTTCCTTTAATATACAGGCATTCTCATCTATGGATTTTTCCTGAAATGTTTCATGTAAATTAGGAGTTTTATCAAATCAAGTTTTAAGTCAATCGGCTACTTAGGAAACATTTTGATATAATGCATTTGATTAAAGTGAACTACATCTGTAATGCCTCTTCAATTCAAGCCATTTTGCATAAATGTTGCTTCATACATGTATATATTTATAGACCACTTTGCCAATGGGGGAAAAAAGCTAAGTGAGATCAAAAGAAGTATTTCTGTTTACTATTTTGATTAAAATACTAGTAGGCAAAATAGCTCATTTGAAAGTCCCTTTGTTTTGACTTATTAGCAGGATATGATGCAAGAGATGATGAGATAGTGCCTTTGATGTAGGAAGAGTTAAATGAGTGAATAGCTCCATTGCCATTTGACACCTGGGTTCTTTAAAGTGTGGAGTTTACTCTCATAATCTACTGGTTGAGGTAACTTCTATTTAGATACCAAGAATCAAGCTGGGACAAGATATGCTTTTATATTTCCATTTCAGTTATTTCACCTTGATTAGTCTTACTTCCTAAAAGGGCCCAAATTATTGGAAACTGTGAAGCCAGAATCCCTCAACTTGGATATTTTACTTTTCCAAAGTAGTGTTTAATAGTTCGGCCTCATGAGAAATTGTCCATTCTTCTGAGTGCCCAGATTAACAAAGCTGGTAGAGTTACAATTAGTATTTAGTCTGCAATGGTTCTGTTTGGCCTATTGAATATCAAAGTAGTTAAATTCCACTGTGGAAAGTTGAAGGACTTACTTTGTTTGTTTTACTTGTCTTTTAGAATATTTAACTCATTTTTAACTTAATAATGATTTCATTTGATAATTCTTGATTAAATAACTATTTTTATGGTAACTACACATTTAGGTGTTTAAATACTTTTTGAAACATGGGATAAATAAAAAAATCAACCAATTGGAAAATAAGATTTGAAAATATCAATAATCAGTGATGGTTGTTAAATTACATGAAATGGTTTTATATTGCAGTTTGCTATTGATTGAATATGGTAAAATTAAACTTCATAAGTAGAGTTTTGAAAAATATGTTCATTATATCAGGCAATTTTTATGAACATATCATATCAACCTTCTCATATTCTGACATAATGGCTTAAACTAGAAGAGACTGACTAGATATATAATTTCAAGTGTTATATTCAGCATTGAGAGGAATATCAATATTTTCAAAGTTACTCCCACATTCTTTTGAAAATAGAAGTAGGACTCCATTCTCCTTCATAATAAAGAAACAATAACTAGTAATATTCATAATTTTACTTACATGGGGCATTATGTATATATCGTATATATGTATATCACATACATAATTTAGTTTAATTAAAACACAAATTTTGGACTAATGTAATGTTTCCATCATATAAATATGTATTTCTCTCAATAGGTAATTTGTGTAAAATATTAGCTGTTAGAACCTTTATCCCATTTATAACTGGCCAACATAGAATGTTTGAAAAGTGGTTATTTGTATAAACCAGACACTATTTCATTTTAGACTTTGCATATAACACAGAAAAGAGAGCACATTATACACTTCTTAATATGATGGAATTCTTTAGCTCGACTATCTCAGCTTTGCAGAGAGGTACTTTATTTTCCTAAAATAAACATTGAAAATGATACCCAGCCCAGCCACTCAATGCACACGTTTAACACCCACCAGGAGGGAGGTTTGCTGTGCTGAGCCCACTAAGTTTTAGATCTCAGAAGGGGCTTTACATCCTGTGGTGTAGGCACACTTCTTTCAGTGGAAAGTATGTCATTAAAATACTGCCCTCTTACAGTGACTTCAAACTAATGTGGTTGGACTTGTTTTTAGTCACTACGCAGCGTGATAAGCATTTTGGTACTTTCCTAGAATACTTTACCATTTGTCTACGGGTCACAAGGCAGGAAATCACTTTCTTCATGACAAGTAATATTGATTTAAATCCAGTATGTCAAAAATTATTTTCAGTTTTTGCCAAAAAAAATAAGCATTGTGTCATGATAGTTGCGATGACATATTTATGTGTCCACCTATTTACAAAACAAAAATGAAACTGAATTGGAGATGAAAATATAAGTTAAGCAAAGAGAAACTGATGTTAACTTTTATCAATTCAATACCCAGTGAAATACATAATTTAAATGATTCACTGTGAATAAAAAGCATATAATGAAATAAAATGTATTTTATTCATCCATTTAAAAAATATTCAAGCAGTTTATTTTGTCATTATGAAAACACATTCTCAATGAAAACATTGTGTGTTGTATTATTAACTCATGGCATATGATCTCCATTTCTGCCTTCCTAGATTTCTCCCCCGCCCCCCCCCAATAGAAACAATGTGGACTCACACATTTATTATATTAATTAGAAATCACTACCTAGTATAATTATTCTGGCAAGCACATGGTAAGTACTGAAAATATTATTGACAGAATTTCTCCATTTAACTCCGGTGTTAAAAAGATTTGCATGTCTAAAAGTGCCTTGATTAGATATTGTTTTTGACGACTCTGCTCAGTGTTTTACTACATGCACATTAAGCATGAGGACTTCTAGCACGTCTGAAGTAACATCTGCTCTGTCTTTTTGTTGCTGGGTTCATGGTATAATTAGCTCTATATTTCACCAAATACAATTTTGCTCCCATGGCGGACAAAGCAGCATGAAGAAAACATAAATAATTGCAGATTAGAGAAACAGAAGGCAAAGTGGGTGTAGATGGCTTTGATAGAAAAGGGTTAAGGAGAATAGAAGGTCAGCTCATTATTAAGAAAAAAAGGAGGCAGTTAAAATTAGATATGGTCTTTGTAATTAAAGAAAACACACACAGATTTTTCTTTTAACAGTGTTTCCTATTTGGCCAAATCATTTAGTGACTTTCAATGATGTAGTTTGTTTCGTATTTATTTAGAAAACACTTTAAGAAATATGCATGCTTGGATACACAATACAAAATTTAATTTTGGGAGGAAATGTTGAAAAGATATAAGAGGTTTTGTGTCAAATTTCCCAGAGTGTAAAACACTTTTTTTGATAGTCCCTCTTTTACGGAATCAAGTTAGCTCAATGAAGCCAGCTAGCCTGATAATCCAATTTCACTGTGCCTCCAAATAACCATTAGTCCATATACTTGCATGAACCAGTAGTATTCCCTTCATATTAGATTCCTATTAAATCTGAGAATGTTTACTGTATTAAATATCTGGATAATTGTGCCTCATTGTTTAGCATTACCCAAATTACGTAAAGGAATATTACATAATATACACAAAATGTGTAAGAGAGCCAAATGTTGAAATAGTCTGTTTTGGCAACTGACAACGTAATTTGTTGTAGAATTTTTTAAAATATGCTATACGATCTATGATTACATTGGCTTCATAGGTGTGAAATATAATTTTCCTCATCTTTTATTTTTCGACTGCAAACCGTGAAACATTTTGAAGTGATAATAATCAAGTTGGCACTGATTTTATTTGTATCAGGAACAGTCCTCACAAGTCTTTAAAACAAGATAATGTCTGTTCTTATTTTGTTTAGAAAAAAGATGGATGAAGGAGCTTCTGATCCTACAGGATTCAGCCAATAGCATAAAATGGGTGAAAGTTGGGGCTGGCCCGGTGGTGCAGCGGGTTAAGTGCGCACTTTCTGCTTTGGCGGCCCAGGGTTCGCCAGTTGGGATCCCGGGTCCGGACATGGCCGCTTGCCAAGCCATGCTGTGATAGGTGTCCCACATGTAAAGTAGAGGAAGATGGGCATAGATATTAGCTCAGGGCCAGCCTTCCTCAGCAAAAAGAGGGGGATTGGCAACAGATGTTAGCTCAGGGCTAATCTTCCTCAAAGAAAAAAGAGAAAGGGTGAAAGTATCAAAACATATTTCCTGTCCCATTCTATATCTGAAGCATCAAATTCATATATCAACTTGAACAATTACAAAACAAATAAAAAATAAAATCCAGAAAGCAAGACATACTTAGTAATAAATTACTATGTAGTACTGTGTTGAAGGACAGTTTGAAAGATAAGTATGTAATGCAACATAAACAATTAAAAAATAATATGTTCTTCCCACTATGTATTTTCCCGCTGAGGGAAGTTAGACAAAATATTTCTGTTCTATAAGAATATATTTTTCACATAGATCGCAGGCTCAAATATATTAATCACTTTGACAATGCCTGGGAGATTTTTACCATCTCCCTGTGGACTCCCGGAGTTCTTATCCCGCTTGCCTCAGGCAGGCAAAAAGGGGCAGGGACATATGTAAATAAACTATTTCCAGAAGAGAAAACAATGTTATTTGCCTGCTAATTCTTTGAACTTTTTTGGGTTAATAGAGAGTATAAAGCAAATCCTACTTTGGCACATATATGATTATTTAAATCAAATTTTTCCTGGAATCATGGGATCTGAGTTGCAAGAGACCAGATAGTTCACCTAGTTCAGGGTGTTTCAGTCCTAATTGCACGTGAGAATCTTCCCAGAGGTGTTTAAAAAAATACCTTGACATCTTTTTTTTTTTTTTTGAGGAAGATTAGCCCTGAGCTAACATCCACCACAAATCCTCCTCTTTTTGCTGAAGAAGACTGGCCCTGAGCTAACATCCATGCCCATCTTCCTCTGTTTTATACGTGGGACACCTACCACAGCATGGCTTTTGCCAAGTGGTGCCATGTCTGCACCTGAGATCCAAACCACTGAACCCTGGGCCACCGGAGCGGAACGTGTGCACTTAACTGCTGCACTACCCGGCCGGCCCCAATACCTGGACTTCTAATCAATGAAATCATAATCCCTACGAGTAAAATCTATGTATTGGTATTTTTAAAAAGTTCCAGGTGATCCCAATGAAGAGCTGTTTTGAGAACCACTGAATTGCAGTCTAACTAACTTTTTATGATTTGAGGCCTCTTTACATATTTTTGTCAGTATAAATTTGAAAACTACTAGTTATCTCATATCCATTACACAGTTCCCTCTGTGGAAAAGTTTGACTGTTAGAAAGTATTTATGTGAACTGTATAGAAAGAACATTCGGAGTGTGAGAGTCCTCTGGATATTTGAAGAAAACTATAGTGGATCCTGGATTTTTATTCTGCTCCTTTCCTGGCTTTTTTCTGTATAACATCGTTTCCTGGATCTTTATTTTATGGCTTCACAATTATAAGTGCGGACAAGTCAGAATTGCATGGAGAGGCTTTGTTAAACTAAATACATCCACCTATATCCCAAGATTTGGGCAGTATAGTTGGAAAAACTGGGAAAATGTTCCACTAGAATTATCTTATATAGCCATTATTTCTGAATGAATATTTTTTGCATAAGCTTTGCAGTATTTTAAAAAAAGGAACAGAGACTCTGAAAGTTGTTATGACTTGACCAAGCTAGTGCATTGAAGGATTTGAATCCACTAATTTTGATTTCAAAATCTGTGTTCTTTCTACAACATCAATTACTTTCTCATTGGTCATGGTAATCAAGCATATTTGGATCTTTTAGTTACATTCTGTTTGGTGACAAATACATAACCATAATTTCTCCTTCCCTGAGTTTCAAACAACTGATTAAGATGTTGAGATATTGCCACATGATTTTTTTGGCATTCTCCTTAATTCCAGTGACTATGATTTGATACTAAGAATGGAAATTATGGTAAAGATTTTTACCCTGATTTCTCACCTCAGATACTTTGTATCTTTATTATTCAAACACATTCCCACGTTGGATCTCAGTCCTCTAAATTTCCTTATTTGTGTGTGTGTATAAATGAGTTTGCTTGTATGAAGAATTAATGCAAAAAACCTGAATGTTGTTTTTGTTATACTACCCGCACTAACAAAATGTTTAACGTTAGCATAATTAGTATAGAATTAATGAGGGTGTAACAGATCATTCCCATGTTAATAAAGTTACTGATTCAAAATAATACAAAGACAGAAAGAAGGAAGGTATATCATTTGGGGGGTTGAAGTCAATTTTATTTCTGTGCGCACATCATGATGCACACGTGGAAAGATGTGTCTCAATTTATCTTTCCTGCTCTACCATGCCAATTCAAGTGCTTAAAGCTTTGTCGAAATCTCTGTTAAATTAAACTCTGAAGAAGGTACATGAGTAGATGGGATGCAGAGCTTCTGTCTTTTGCTTTTGTTCAGAACAGGGGAGGGGATGTCATTTTTTCACTCCCGAAAGCCCAAGGATTGTTTAACTGCATTTTTGCCATTCAGGTTGTATAGTTCACAAATCTCTTTAAGGTCTGAATTACATTACGTTTAATGAAATTTTATTCCAAATTCATTTGATTTAGCTACTCACTTGCTTCTAATTTGTGGATCAGAGAATTTCAGCAATTTTGTCTGAAGTGGTATTAGGTTGTTTTAAGTATGTGAATAGTGCAGTTCTGCCATTCTGTTAAAACTCATTTTTGAAATCAATGCTCATGTGTCTATTTATTTTATCAGCATGAAGTTTAAAATTATAATAATATTGTCAGATTTTGACTTATTTTATCTTTAGATTTTCACAATAGAGTTTTGCGGTTCAGGAAAGTGATATGTTTTGAGCTATATCCTGATATAAATAAGAGCTTTATTCAAATTTAAATAAGGAGAACTCTAAGACTAAGACACTTTCGAAGGATGAATGCCGACCCTCCTTTGAGAATGAATAATTTGTAAGAATAATCAGAGGTAAATTTGTACTAAGATTATTTTCCTTTAAAAATGTGGAAAATTAGCACATTTCTGGTGCTCAAGAGTATTGTTCCCACATAATTTTCACTACTGCTGAGGGAGATTCTTAGTTGAATTGGAAGTAGAGCTATGAAAACAGGTTTTCTGTGTTAAATATCTGATAAACGGTAGTTCAAGTTGAAAAAGGGTGGCAGATGCAACTTTTTGAATATATAGTGCTTTAAGTAGGCTTTTGAGGACTGGCAACTTAATCAGGACTCAAGTGAACATTATTTTAGAGGAAAGCTTGTGATGTAAACCAATAGGAAATAAAGAGTTGTTTATATATATTTTCCATAACACAAAAGCAGTTTATAGGACAGACGAGCAAACATTAATAAATTTTAAATAGTAAAATTTATCAAAATATTTACATCATGTCCCAGTTTTAGGTCTTTCCAAGTCTCCAAGGACTATGGTGAAATGAAACAAAATTACAGATAGTGCATATTAATATAAAGTGTTTAACTAATTTTATTTCTGCCCTCCTCCTTCAATGTTAATAATAGTGCCCGCAATTTATTGAGCACTTTCTATGAATGGACAGGCCACTGTGTTTTAGCTGTGTCAAGCCATTCAACACGACAATGTAGTAAGGAGGCAGGGACAATGATGCTTATCTCCTGATCTAGGAGTAAACTGAGACGTTGAGAAATCAAACAAATTCCCCCAAATCACGCACTTTGACATGGCTGAGTTGGGATTTGAATGCTGATTGGATGCCAAAGTCTGCAGACCCAACCACAGCATGAACTGATGTGAGTCTGGCAAAGAAATCAAAATGAGGGAGGTGGAGAAGGTATTTGGGTAGAGGGCTTTTCCAGTAATGTCTGTCTTTCCTGGGGGAAAAATCATGTACATTTAAACCTTTGGCCCAAATGGTAAGTATTATACAACATTAGTATACAAACACACATAGTGTCATTTTAGAAAAGACAATACCACTCTAAACAAGTGTCTTGAGATTCTAGATCAGAAAGACTCTCAAGTCATGCTGCATCACAAAAATGATACCTTGTTATACTAATCTGAGTAGTAAACCAATATGTAAATTTGAAGTGACTGGTTTATTTGAGTGACATTATTCAAAATACCTGTTTTCTTTAAGCTTGATTTAGACTTAATTTTAAATCTTTGGAATTGAAAATGGATATTACATTTAAATGCACTGTTGTTGGACCATCTTTTTATGTGTCCCTCTCAATACCCCAACCTTTCTTTCAAAGCTCTAGCTATACCCATTTGCCCACAAAGTTATTTATTTATTATGCTTCTATAAATTCAAACTTGCTGTTCCCTCTGCCAAAAATGTCATTTTTCCTTCATTAACTACATTTCCAATGTTCCCTTTTCTATGGAGACATCCCCTACTCCAGTGAGCATGCACTTGACCTATAGTGCCTTGTTCATATCTGTAAAATAGTAAATGAAGATGCATCTTCATTTATGTCTAATACAATATTATGAGATAATGTAACTCATTGAGCCTTATGATTCCATTTTCTCAATTTTCATATAACAGTAAATAGTCTTCCTTATATCACCCTTTTCTTTGTTTGCATGCTTTTAAATGTCACATCGATTTCTAGTACAGTTATTACAACCACACTGCATTAAACCATATATATGAGCACAGTGTGTATAAACTATACATTTTTCCACTTTGCTTTCCAAATCTTCAAAATGTATAAACACCGTGGTATCTTGTTACTCCTTCCATAGGCTGTGAGTAACTTTAGAGCAGAACCCTATCCTCTCTTTATTTCCCTGTATTTGGAACAATGACTCTCATTCAGTGGCCACTCAGTGAATGAATTAAATGAATAAATGAGTTAATGAGTGAGAAACCTGAAAACAAAGAAATATTAAATAAACTATTTTATATTTTTAAGATATACTATTTCCCGTGAAAACCTAAACAATAAGCTATGAAGGAGGTGCATAATTTGAGACCATCCATTCATCAGCCATTTGTTTCATAAGTGAAAAAAACACATTTCAATGTTAGTGTCTCTACCTGTGGACTTTACCTCTTAAATTGTTACTTGATTAGGAGCTCAGTTTGGGACATAAATTTAAAATCTCTAAAAAGATCTTTTGATAGCCTTACCCCAAAACTGCTTATTCCTCAGCCTTCTCATCTTCCTTATTGGTAACTCCATTGTTCTACTTACCTGCCCATGCCTCAAATTTGGAACCATCTTCCCTCTCTTATACCCACGTCTAATGTGTCCACAGACCCGCCCATCTGTTACCCCTTCATCATCCCTCGCTCGGTTCATTGTGAAGGTCTCCTGACCTGATTCCCTGATTCCTCCCTTCTCCTTTACAGGCAGACTAGGCCTGTGAACTCTTATGTCTGATCAGGTCACTCCTCTTTGTACACTGTCCCAATTCTTCCTATTTCATGTAGAGTAAAATAATAAGTCTTTTAGATAGCCTATAATCCCCTGCATGATGAGCTCCTGGCTTCTTTTCCACTCTGCCTGGCTTCCATCCCAAGCACAATTTCACTCACTCACCTTTAGCAACTCTGGCCTCCCTGCCATTTCTCAAATATCCCAGGAACACTCCTGCCTTGGAGTCTTTGCATGTCTTTTCCCCCTTGGAATCCTCTTCTTCCAGAGATTCATAGTTCTTGTTCTCTTATCTCCTTCAGAAGTCACCTTCTTTTTAAGGCTTTTACCAACAACTATATTTTAAATTGCAACCTACCTCCTCAGTAAATGTGTACTCCCTACTCTCCTTTCCTGTTTTATTATTCTTCATGGAACGTATCACAATCTGACACACCATGTAATTTAGCATATAATTATTAGACTATCAGCCCCTTGGGGCTGGGAGTTTGTTGTCCAGTTTGCTCATCATTGCTAATCCCTGTGCCCAGAACAGTGCCTGCAATCAAGATTCATTGAAATAACGAATTGACAAGGAATATATGTTTTGGATCACCAAAACATACAGAAAATAATATTGCTAAACAGATTTAACTGAGAAAAACTATGAGCATATCAGTTGTTCTTTAATGAAAGCACTAACTTTTCCAGTGAGATCTAAAGATAAATAAAAAGCCCTCAAGATTCTATGCACCGAGAAAGTGATGATGAAATAGTTAAAACGTTTATTTTCTAAATGTGACATGCTCTAGGAGCTACACATCACTTCAGCTCATGTTTACACATTATGCTCTATAACTGCTTAAAATCTAGGGATTTTTAATTGAATTTTATGGCTGGTCTACATTGTTGATAGTAATTTTTATGTTACAGCTTATGAGTTTAGTCATAGAAGGATACAGAGAAATTTCTATTGATGCAATAAAATATCTATAAAAGCAAAGTGGTGTTTCCTTAGTAGGAAGTTATGTTATATATCTCTAAATCTCTGAACATTCAATTATGAAAAAATGCATTTTGAGAATGAATTTTTATAAATTAAATAATTTTCTTTAAAATGATAGGAATTCATTATATATTTGTAGATCTATTACATAAAGTGTATATTTTTAATAAACTACTTTTGTCATGGTAATATACTTACGGGTAGCAGCCCAAGACTTCCCGCAAATTTCCTTATTAATGATATCCATAATCAAGCAAATTATTTATTTTAATAGATTGCCTTTTAAAATATATTAAATGTTTATGTTCTATCAATTGGAATTCATTTAATACACTGAAAGAATTATACAAAGGTGCACTTCACGTTCTTTCATACTATTATCTTTTGGAAGAGTTTTATTTCAATTTGGCAAGAATATTTAACATGAGCTCTACCCTCTTAAATTGCTAAGGGTACAACACATATTGTTAACTATGGGTACAATGTTGTATGGCAGATCTCTAGAGCTTATTCATCTTGCTTAACTAAAACTTAATGCCTGTTAATTAGCAACTTCTTCTTCGCTCCTCACTCCAGCTAAGTGAAATAACCAGTCATAGAAAGAGAAATACTGCGTGATTTCATGTATATGAGATATCTAAAACTGTCAAATTTATGTAAACGTTTTTTATTCAATTTTTTAAAATGTGCAACAAAGTTTTTTAATTGGAAATTATATTATTAAATTATAGTGTTTAAGTAATTAACTGAAATATTCAAGATTATATTTTTCTTAGGAACGTTTAGGATTTTATTTTCAAAAAGCATGTGTGTTAATCAAATTTAATGTGAACACAAACGGATTCTTCTTCATAGTTTGTCATAGTTATTCAATATATTTTACTTACTTCACCATGGGAAATGATGACGAAAAATGGAAATGTTCCATTATTATTGACCTTTAAAATCTCTTAAGTTAAGGATTATGAATACTTTTGGCTGAAAGCATACATACTCTTACTATTTTCTTTTTTTTTTTTCCTGTATATTCCCACTCTACAGCACTTTCTTGAATTTTAAAATGTATAACATTCATTTGACATTTTGCAGTCTAAAAATTAAATTTTCATGCTTGCTTTGAATGCATCTGGGAACCTAGAAATGAAATTTTGATAGAAATAAAAATTCCACTAGGAATATTATCGATTATTTGGAATGTGTAGCTTTCATTTACGAATTAAAACATATTAGCTAAGTCATCTGGACATGGCTTGGCATCTATTCTTTCAATGATTGATATAATAAATAATTTAGATCCGTTGTTTATAAAAGCTTGCAGATGGTCTTAAAATTTTACAACATAAAAGATCTGATTAATTTTGTAGAATCTAGACAATCAGAAAAATGTTTTCAGAGTGTATTACTACCTCTGAATTATAAGACATCACAAAAAGTTGGTTTGAACATTTATGCTATCTTCAATAAAAGGATATTTCTCCCCTTCTTTGTTAACTGATAGCTTAAAAATGATAAAAATAGAATAACCCCCCAGAGTATTTTATATTATCTCAGTTTAATTCCTGGCTTTAGTCAATCCAACATTACAGTCAATCCCCAATTTACAAAGGTTCCGCTTCTGTATTTTTAACTTTACTGTCGTGTAAAAGTGATATGCATTTAGTAGAAACTACTTAGAATTTTGAATTTTGATCTTTCCCTGGGCTAGCATGTGCAGTAAGATCCTCTCCCATGATGCCGGGCAGCGGCAGCGAGCTGCAGCTCCCAGTCAGCCACGTGATCCCGAGGGTAGACAACCGAGACACTTACAACCCTTCTGTACCCAGATAATCGTTGTGTTTTTCACTTTCAGTACAGTATTCGATCAATTACATGAGATATTCAACACTTTATTATAAAATAGGCTTTGTGTTAGATGATTTTGCCCAACTGTATGCTAACGTAAGTGTTCTGAGCATGTTTAAGGTGGGCTAGGCTAAGCTATGACGTTGGGTAGGTTAGGTGTATTAAATGTATTTTCGACTTAGGATATTTTCAACTTATGATGTGTTTATTGGGACACAGCCAAATAACAAGTTGAGGAAGATGTGTATATTTAAACTCCCCTGCTAATTTTTCCTATCATTCTACGGTGGTGTGTTCTTGTGTGTTAATATTGTGCACTATTCTTGTTTCTAAAAATCTGAACTCTGAGGCCGCTCCCTAGCAATTACATATATTTTTAAATTCTACTAATGTTTCCTAAACTCCAAAGCATCACATAAATGTTAATTATAATACACTGCCTTCATTTGGAATGCCAGTTCACTGAATGCCTCTTCTGGACCATGTCCTGGGCGAATCTGGGTCATACAGAGACTAAAGGTGGAGGCTTTACTGTTAAAGAACTATAAGAACCCCTTGGAATAATACTGCATTTTTCCTTGTTAAAATTGAGATGGTCAAGTTCTGCGTATATTTTTAGAACTTACCAGTTTCAAACTGTATTCTCTTTTAATGCTCATAGTGTATTAACTATTTTTCTATTTGTGTTTAAATCTGCTCCTCTCGTCTAATATTTCTTAAGAATGGCTATAATTTCCTCTCTATAATTTTATAAACTCCAAATTGACATGGCAAAATTCTCTCATTTTTTTTCAGGCACTTCCTTCTCCTTCGTATCCTTCTCGTATTAGTTCTATGACAGGTGCTTTATATACACTCATTATCTAATATGTGCCATAATTTGATACTCATCCTTGATTATTGATATAGTACACATGAGAGACAGAGCTCACACAGCTTCTTCAGCATCTCGGTCCTGTCTCATTTCTGTCTGACCTCAACATTTGGGGATCTTAACTTTGACTTTTCTACTTAATAATTGCTCTTTTTATTAATTACCTAGCTCTGTATACTTTATGCTTCATGTACATCATCTCACTTAATTCTAAGTTGCTCTTAAACAGATATTATTCTCACTTTCCAGATGAAGTGGTTGAGGTACAAAGTGAGGCTTTTTATTTAAGACTGCAAAAGCAATGTTTAAAGACACCTCTAACTTTTACCAACCTCTGTGCGTTGTCTGGTCACCTCAAAATCACAAGTAACGACTTATTCCTTGGGAGGTAATATTAAGTCTAGAGAAAGGATTCCCTTTCTTATTACTACCTTTTAAAAAATTCAATTGTAGGTATGAAGGTAATCAGTTTTCTATAAGAAACTTTAGAGCAACTTTTCTTATCTTGTTCTTGTTGTCTGAAGTCACATTAGGATGGTATTTGACTTACTAAATTAATACGTAGCCCGGATGTTCTAAAATGTCATCAGATATAGTAGCAGTTCTTGAAGTGTAGTCCCAGGACCCATGGAGGGGAGGGTTCTCAAAACACTTTCAGGGAGCCAAGAGATCAAAATTTTTTTCACAATGATGCTAAGACCTTATTTACCTTTAAAAAGTCTCATTTTCTGATGCATATACTGGAGTTTTTTAGAGCGTGGATGATTTGTGACATCACAAAAGACTGAATGCAGAAATGGATATGAAAATCCAAACGACTTCTCTTAAGCCAGACATTAAAGAATTTTACAAAAGTGTATTTTTTGGGAAAATACATTTTTGTCTCATTAAAACATGTTATTTATGAGAACATACACTGAACTTGTAGCTATTTTTAATTAATAAATAAACATGTTTAAAATTCTCAATGTTCTTTTCTCATATGGTAAATATTGACAGATATAACCAATGTTTATGAAGAGATCCTGAAACCTAAAAGTTTGAGAATCACTGACGTACAGCGCTATGTATTGTATAAAAGACCCTAGATTTTTAGACTCTATATTAAGAAACCTTGATCTTTTTACACTAAGTTTTATTCCAGGGTTTTCTTTAAAATTGCTCATAGTCAGTGGTGGTAGTGAGAAGGAGAATGAAGTATCTGCAATGAGAAACTTGAAAATCTCAGGCATCGTAAAGCAATACGATGGTCTCAGAAAGGGTGACGGTGGAGATGAGCAAAAAGTTGTTTTCAAAATCTTGGTTGACTTTTGAATGATCATTATTAGATAATCGCTAATTTTATCTCTCCCTGTTCTTGTAGATAAAAACTTCAATCCTCTCAGATATCCTTGCTAAATTTTTTTCTATGCGTCTCACTCACTTAACATTTAGGGGGCAAAGTCTCTGTGTAAGGCTTTCCAGTCGATGGTGAATTGCAAAGTGCAAATGAAAAAATACTCCTTGTCACTTTCACTCTAAACCATATAGTAAATGGCAGAGCTAAGTTTCAAGTCTACAGTTTATAGTCCAACCAAGGAGGCTAGTTTGTGTATTTATCCATCAAATTTTAATTATTTGGTACCGAGACACTTAGTCCAGTAAACACGTATTTAATATGGAGTATGCACAAAGAATTCCCATGACTCTAATCAAAGCAAGGTTTTACTTCATTAAGACATTTCTCTTCTCTAAATATTTTAAAACTCAACATAGGTATGGCTTTTATGCTAAACCAAGAGAACTGTTTTCCTTTGACCTTCTGTGTAGCCTCGTGATATAGGGACTTGGTGTTTAGTGATATTGAAGATTTTGTGTGTGTTTATAACAGATTTTCTTTCTCTTTTTGATATGAGATGTTTAAAGCATACTGTGTGGCTTGTGAACTAAAGAATACTTTATGTTTTTTAATCTGAAGAGCAGCCATAATGTTTTTTTTTTAATATTAATTTGCACCTCTTTAGATTTCCACAGAGGACATTTCTAAAATTTATGTGTAGCATAAACACATCTTTTAGTTAATTGTAGAAGTTTAACTCTGACTATATTTACAGCCCCGTAGGTATAGTTGAAAATTTACATATTAAACAGAGTTGCTCTCTGGCATGGTTTAAGAAAATGATCTGTGCTCTTAATTACACCCTTAGTATAAGTGTGTGAATGTCATTTACGAAACGTAAAGACGAAATGGATGATGATGAAGGTAATGATGATGATACTATCAAACATATTAATTATATTAAGTTGGCAAATTTTGTTCTTTTTATCATTGTTGGATCATTTTACATTTAATGAGGCTATGAGTTGAAGTTTATTCCAATATGATGAAAATCCTAGATTTACAATTAGTTTTATAGCTATTTTATGTCTTTTTAGGTGAATCAAAACTTCAATATCAATGAATTCAAAGCTAAATTTTCAAACTAAATTAAGAAAGTGTGTAACCATGTTTACACTTTTCGTAGCAATTAACTTTATTCCTAGAATCGAATACTGATTTACAGTGTACAAAATGAGTATATAATTTGACAATAAAAATGAGTTGGTTGTTCATTCACTATGTATGGCAAAATTAAAATTTCTTATTTTTAAAAGGCAAGCTATCAAAAACTGAAAATATCTCTTATGATATTGAAAGCTATAAAAATAATAATTATCAATATATTCCTATTAATATTGTCCTTTCCTCAAGCAGTTTGAAGGATATTTAAAGCATAGCCCAAAATTAGAGTTGACAATTGCAAATACAAACCAACCAACACAGTAATAAAATCAATACTTACATTTCCCTTGAGGCCACTATTTACTGTTTGCCGCACCATTTCCTTAATGGAATGACAGTTATGTTTGCAGAAACCTTGTAACTACCATTTTTATGTTTTAACTAAAAGCAGCTTTCTTGAATAAGTATGATAAATTTTTGAGCCAGTATTAAAGATTGTCATAACTATTTAGTAGTTAATATAAGTACAGAGAAGGCAACCTTTGTTTTTAATTTTTTTTCTGATAAACATGATAGCATTTCATATGCAGTGATATTTTTCTAATAATGGCAATACATCTTTTAAATCTTCATTATGATGAACATTGACTTAAACATCTCGCTATACTTAAACAACTTACCCAGTTTAAATGAACACATGCAATCACTAGAGTGTAATTCATTGTGGGATTCATTTTTACATCGTACTATAAAAAAATAAAAGAAAGGAGGGGAGTAATTAGCAGTTTATTTTATTCCAACTAGTTTCAAAATGTGATTGACAAAATGATTTACTAATCTCTTTTAGATGATTTTTCTTTTCTTGTTGTTGAACAGTAATTTCCCTTTTTTACTTATTATGAAGAAATTACTTCAGAATTGAAATATATGTACTATTTTCATCACATTATCTATTTCTCTTTTGAGTATACTTTCCATTGCATTTGAAATTATCTAATATTAATATAGCATTTTCATGTCAATTCTTTTAACAGATTTACATTTTTCTAGGATTTAGTCAAAATTAAAGTTAATTTATCCCCACATTTGCTTCTGGTTTTGTCTTAAAGATAATAATAGCATAAGAGTCATTCAAGATGGAAGGGTCATTTTTACCTCCCAGAGGAATTTATGCATGGCCAAACTTTGTTTGATTAGTAATTGTACAAACTAAAATAGTGAAGTTGTGTGGACGGAATTCATGGCCCTTTTAGAGAACATGTTTTGAAACAGGATATTGAAAATAAAGTTCCATTGGCCAACTCTGGTCTTTTTACATGATGATGTCAGCAACTATGTTGCATGATAAAGCGGCAATATTTTCATGACAAAGAAAAATTCATATCCACATCTTTAATAAGTGAAGGAGAAAAAAATATCCTTGCTAGATTCATATATTCCCATCAGAACCTTTGTAGCTTCTCTCAAACTGTAAATATTGAGAGTAACATCAGAATGAAAGTGGTGTGGCATCAAAATTAATCGCTGAAGTTATTACTTATGGTGTCACATGTATCCCATATTCAGGCTTTTCACACAAAGCTTTGAAGAGCCCTACAGGGCCAACCAAATGTAATTGATACAGAATCATTGCTGCGCAACAGCTGCGGTAACAAGGTGCTGCAGCCTTTACTTTAATCTACCTTTCTTCCTGAGAGTTTATTATGTTTTTGAATTTATTCTTTTGTAGATCTGGGAGCTATCTTTTTTATGGAAATTAATCTTTTTAGAAGATTTGTACTCTCTTTTTCAAACACTAATACATTCATTCAAGTATCCTATTATTCAGATCCAGCTGGCTTTTATCTGGTGATATTTACTTCAAAAAGCCAAGTTAAATGGTATCATAGATTAATTCTCAGGGCACAGGAAAGCTTTTTTAGAGAAAAACATGATTTGGTAATTACTTGAAATATCATAATAAAAATCACAGAAAATGTCAAAAATGTATTGTATAATCTGTCATAATAGAAAACTTCAAAAAGGTGTTTAATTGAAAATGTGGTATTCTCCATCGTAAGTTTTCATTTCAGTCAAACATGATATAACTCAAAAGTTTGCTTTGGGTTCTAATACACTCTATTATGAATTTTAGGTTTATATTGTTTGTTCACACAAAGCAGTGAAACTTCAAAAGGGACATTATCCACTGCTATCTCTTACATAAATCAAACTGGAAATAAGACACATTTTACAATTCAATTTAAGATCCCACTGAGACAATAATGTTGCAAGCTGTGCATTTTGCAAAGTAATATAGTAATGTCTAGTTTGCATTTTTGAAAAACCAAATTAATCACACTTTATTGAATACGTTGGAACAAACCTAAAATTCATCTATTATTAAAAACTTCCGCAACAAACACAAACTATATTTTATACATAAAGGACAAACTCATTTATTCATTAAGATGAAACACTTGGAGTTTGCATTTTGTAACTATGAAAGAAATGACATTTGCTATCAGGCTTTTTGAATTTTTAAAAGCTGTCTATGCATAGTAAGCTGCTTGAAAATTTATTTTAGCACGTTGTATTGTACCAAGTTGTAAAACATTCAGATAAAATTAGAATTTAACTTAAAAACTTCAGGGTAAGAAAACAGAAGTCATTAACGTAAATGATATACTTTATAGACACATCTTATACAAACTTAAAAAATTCGTACACATTCATGTGTTTTATTTTACATGTTAGCAACTTAATATGTTTTGATAAGAAAAATAAAATCCTCCCCAGGCAAAATAAAAGCTTATCATGCTGTATAACTTTTCTCAGCCTGAAGAAAATAAGTACTTTTTGCATGTACATATTTGTGTGAAATTCTAACAGGACATTCTATATAGTATTGGAAATGAAATTTTTTGTGATATCATTTAGAAATTATTACCTACATGATATATATTATACCATTATTTTTGAGAGGTCAGTACTGAGGAATTCTAGTGAACATAAGAACTGTGAATAGTGAAAAAAGTGAAGAATAGTAAGAATAATGCCTAAGCCTGGGATGTTTATTTTACTGGTACATATTTTTCAATGTCAGGATAGTAAACATTGTTTTGTTATCTGCTGATGTGTATAATATTCTGTATGTGATAACAGTTACATGAGGTGCTACAGAACAGTAATATACGTTCTACACAGAATAGACATAGACAGATTCCCAGATTTAATTTTTCAATAAAACATTAAAACCAAACTTGTTATATTTCATAAACCTAATTATTAAATCATAAATTTGGGGGGAATATTTCCTTTTTGCTTCCCCAATTGTATCATTCACGGAGGATCTAAAAAAAGTCCATCAACTCTGAATCTACTGAGCATGCTCTTACTTTCCTAATAATCACTCTACGTTGCTGACTCATAGTCTCTAAGCTGTTGCCCTCCGTCAGGAAAGGGTAAATTATATCTCTTTGTGTGAAGACTTCCAAACAAGATTTACATAGTTTTCCTTTCATTGAGAAAAAATTTTTTTTCATTGCATATCTAAAAGGAATTAGTTGACAAGCCACTGGATTCAGATACAGGGAAGAGTATGCAGTATGTCCTCACTCAGCATAATTGTTTTGTCATGTCTGGCTCTGAAAACCAATTTGTTTTTCAATCATCATCTTAGAGTCCTCTAATGATAAAGAAGACAAGGTTTTCTTTTTCTGCTTTATCGGTTTTCCTGTGGCATGAAATATGAGAATCAAGATCCCTGCCCTGGTCATATCAGTGTCAATGTGGTGGATGACAGAACTTGGGATGATTATTCCTGGTGATGACTTCCTTCTCCTCCTTCTGACTATCTGATACATCACTTTAATCATATCTCTCCCCTGCCTAAGATGATGACCAAACTCATCATCCTGACATCTGAGAACTTTCATAATCTGGCCCTAGCCTACCTAATTCTTTCTGACTTCTTGTGCTTTCCTAATATGTACTTTCTCCTCCAGTCTATGGAGCTACCCAGCTGTCATTCAGACTTACCATTTACGTTTGTCTTTGCCCAACTGCACAGTCTGGGCAGTTCTCTCAACTGAGTGTGCCCTGTTGTGCAGTAGAAGGGCTTTAGGACCAAGGGTCAGACAAATAAATGTGCTCCAATCCAGCTCTTTTCCTAAAGAATTACGTGACTGTAAGCATTTAATTTAATCATTCTGAACCTCAGTTTCCTCTGCTGTAAAATGAGAGGATTGTGCTTCATGGTGCCGTCTTTTCAGTGAAGTCTTCCCAATGTACCCTCCTAAAACACGGGCTTACATGTGCACACATATATCATGTACATGCAAAAATTCTCTTTCATCCTTCTGTGACAGGTAGCTCTTTTAATATACAATGTCACTTTATTAATTTGCTCATTATTTTTTTTATACCCACTTCCCGACTAGAATATAAATGCAATGAGGATATATATTTTTATCTGCTTTCTTCACTACTATATTCCAAGTGCTTACAATCCTTGGCCCATATTGGGTATTTGATATGGGTTAAAAGAAAGAATAAATGAATGATTTCTGTGTCTATTTTGTACTATAGCATTCTATGATTCAAATATATGCAAAAAATAAATTGTGCGTTATGTAGTAATGTTTAAATATAATTTATTGTTCCTTGACTTGCACACCCTAACATTCTTGGTATCTGGTTCTCTTTATTTGATTATATATTATTTTTAAAAATATTGTGTTTTCTGTCCTATTTCTATGTTTTTTCTATTTGATATGACTGCATGATAAGTCTGCTGGTTTCCTCGCCAAGGTTTTCAATATACACTATTACCTTGACTTTTGGGTAAATGAGAAAATAAAATCTTTTTCAGAGCCAGAACCTAAACATATACTAATACTAATCTGAGTAAATGCACATGATAGAGTGATGTTCAAAAATTATCTTCGAAGTCAGTAGAGATTTAACACATTTAAAAATTAAGCCTTCTTTTCTTAAATTCTTGTTGCTTTTGTGAATTTATTGGATTTAAAATAGATAACAATATATAAATATACAAAAAATCCTCCTCCAGAGTACTTATACATGTAAGCCATCAAAAACCAAATCATTTCTGAATTTTTGTTTATTGATGTATCCAGAACATTGTTCTTTGTGAAAATGGTCCAAATATGTATATATCCAATGAGGTGAAAAATATACTCTAGATGTTTCTTTGTAAAAAGCAGGAAGTCCCTACAACAAAATTTAAAAATTTACCAAAGAAGAAAAACAATTTGTGTACAGATCATTTTAACTATAGGAAGTTCTTGAGGTATTTAATTTGTTTTGAAAAATTGTGCTTTAGCCTACTAACTGAAGTCTTACATAGTTATTTAATATAAATTATTTTAATTAAGACCAACATTTAACAAGGTGTACTTACACAGGTGTTAAGACAGGTATACGTAAATGAGAGCATCTGTGTGCTGTTGACACTGGTCCTAACATTTCCCGTGTAATGATGTGCGAGAAGGTGTGTGGTAGAACAGACGAGCAGAAATGGTGCCATATTTTAATAGTGGAGGAGATATTGAGATTATTTAAGACAGACGGTGATCACAAGGGAAAATAACAGATGATAATAATTTTTATTACAGAGTATTGTTTACAATTAGATAGCTATTTATTGTTCAGTAATTAAGAATCCCTCCCTAGAAGATAATTATTTTTAACAGGTAGAGTTCTCTTTATAATGACAATATTTAAAATATAATAGCTTTACTACAGATAAAGATAATTTGGATAGATGTTAGTTTTATAAGTTCAAGATTTTAAAAAATCCTGTTGCTTTGAGCACTTTAGAAAAGATGGCAATTTCATCATTCATCATTTAATTTTAACAAGACATGAATCTTTTTAATATTGATGTTGGAAAAATTGTTGAAGAAAAGAAAAATAATGAATATGAATGATTTATCCAAATACCACACTGGATGCGTGTGTGTTTTTTAAAAATGAACATAAACCTATGTTTAGCACTTAACTCTGACCCTGAATCATTGTGTGACCTTACATTGATTGCATTCTCCCTTACATTCTTCATTGGTCACATTATGGTTATCATAATTATGCCAGATAATTTTTAAAATAAAAAATGAATAAGAATGTTTAAATTTTACTTTATATTGACCTAAGGGTTTTGGTATTGTCAGAAAATCAATCCTCATTTCAAAACACAGTTTCTAACCATTTTTCTTTTGTAATTCACATTGTCATTCCAACCTAAAAAAGCATATTGTATCCATTTATTCTTGGGATAAAAATCAGTGCTTATATTTAATTGCCAAATTGGACTTAAAATGTAAAAATAAATTATCCATATTACTGCTAATCTTCCTAAGTATTTTTTTTCATTGCCAACAATTGAAATTTTAGTGGTTGTTTTGACCTTGAAAATCTCTTGCCGTGTCTGTCCATGAAAAACTGATGAAAAGTGCTTTGAATAGTATGTTTTCGCTGCATATAATAGAAGCTATGGAAAGAATGATTTGGTTTCATATAAACAGTAGCTTTCAACAGGCCTGACGTCTGCATATAATCTACCACTGCAATATAATATTCTTTCAATGGATCTTCAAAAGTGCTTAGTTCTTTGTTATATGTAGTCACTTGATTTAAAGCTGCCTCTCTCCATAATGTTTTTAAGGGGGACTTTGTAATTATTGAATATTATAATTATTTATCATATTACAAGTTGGACTAATGTCATCTTTTCAAACTATGCCTAGTTGTGTCTATTTGTTTTTTTTGTCTCTGTTTAGGCTGTCTACCTAAACAGTAGTTAGGATTGTTAACTCTTTAACTCCAATCATAATATTCCACATTCCTTCACTGAGTATTAATTAAGGGCCCAAGATCTGTGAGGCATTCATGATGATCATCTTATTAAAAATAATTTTATAGCTTAAAAATAAGCAGAGGGACTTGCATATTATAAAAATGCATTGACATCCTTTTGTGCTAAGAATGTATTGTAGGAGTCATATGCCAATATTGACTTATTCCTGCTCAGCTTCTCAGGTCTTTTTTTTTTTTTTGAATCATCCAGCCTGGCTTATTTGGGACTTATTCTGTGACTTACAGAGGAAATGTGCTTTGAGTAGACATACCTTTATATTTTCTATACCCTCTTCAAGTATCATGACTTAATCTCCCACCTACAAATCGAAGACATCCAAATCTTCCTCACTGGGCATCTGTTTTTCTTCGATGTTTCAGCCCCATATTTCTAACTGCTTGTTGTCAATCTCTATTTGACTGTGTCTGAAATACCTCATATTAAACAAGTACAAAGTTGAACTGATTTTTATTCATCGTTAAACCTGATCTTCCTCATAAAAGTGATTAAAAACTTGTGAATTCAGAATTCCAAGATCTAAATCATGGGGCAATTTAAATCAATCTTTATAACACCATTATCAATCTATCTCAACATTTCTAAAGACTTATTGAGATAGTACATATAAAGCTTAACACAATGCTGGACGCATTGAAAGTAGATGATGCATATTAGGTATCACCACCATCATCGTTATTGCATTATTAGTGATATGACCATACACCCATTTGTTAATCTAGATACTCAGGTTATGTTTCATGTTTTATTTTCTTCATCTCCTTTTGTATCCAAATGATTACCAAGTTCTAGCAAGTCTATTTCCAAAATATCTAATATATTTTCCATTCTTCTTCTTCTCTTTCATTCCAGTCAAAGTATAAATTTATGTACATATATGCTGTATCTCTCTTCCACACTATAAACTGCTCAAGAACAAAGGCTATAGCTTATAATTTTGAATGCCATACTGAAGTTTACCACATGTAAATGTAAGAGTTGGTCTGGGTTTGCAGCTCTCAACTCAAGAACTGACTGACAGTTAGTCCTGCTTTGTTAAATGCATGGGATACAATGATGAGCTATCGAGACATAGACCTGACCTGACCATGTGGCACCTACATTAAGGCAGGAACTGTTGGATCTTTTCCTTAATAGCAATGGGAACAGTTGAAGTCCTCTAAGAGAGGAGTGACAGTGTAAGATTTGTACTTAAAAGTAATGATGGCCCTTGAATCTGACTACAGCATCAGATATAGAATTTGAGTAGAGATAAATTAATTAGGTAAAACCAACAGGACGTGAACAGGAATTGGACTTTAGTGGTGCACAGTGAGAGAGGAGGAGATAAAGATGATTCCTAAGTTTCTGGTTTATACGACTAGCTGGTGATGTCATTCGTCGAGGCTAACCAGGTTTGGGGAGAAGATGATTTAACACTTAGATCCATACAGTTGAGAAAAATCAAGATAATTCCCATGAGCATGCCATTCTACCTATGAGAGTTTTATGCTTTTTGGAAAATTCAATAGCAATTTTAGCTCAAATAAGATTTTTCGATTTCTATATTGTATAAAACAGTGAATATTAAAACTGATTTTTACTGACCGTGAGCAACACTCACACATGAACATAATATTGTTATTATATACCGTGACGTTGATTACTCTACTAACAGTATACAAAGTGCATTAACTTGAAATTTTATTTGATGTCTGCAAATCTATAGGGAAATTACAATATCCTCAGGGAGGAGAATTTCTAGTTCATTTGTTTGCCTAATGGAAAAATAATTTGATGAGTTAAAGTGGGAAAAGGTAGAAATTCATTGACTTTGGCAGTGAGAAAGGTTATGATGCAGTTAAATTAACATGGATACATTATGCCAAATTGCATTATTTTGAAGAATTTTGTGAATGTATTTTAGATTGGAAAGCTTAAGTATCTTCCTAGTACTGTTATTTCTACACTGTCCATGATAGCATTATACTTTAGCTGTTCAAATTAACCAATCTGTTGCAATATCATCTTTTCCACTGAATAGAAACATTTGGCTCTTGCTTACAATTATCTTGTAGTCCATATCGACAACACTTCCAAATATTTAGTCAATACAAATTAATGTGGCTACGATTTCTTTCCTCTTACTGAGTTCTATGAAACTGTTTATCCAGTCTGAGTCTGCATTTGTCTTGTTTTGTTTTGGGGGTCTGTTTTACCTGGTTAACACTTAGAGCATGGTGCTAATGAGTCCAAAGACAACAACAGCATCAAAAAGCAAAGTGTTTTCTGATATAATTATCTCTGTCTTCCCCACATAAAGTATTTAACCTTTTATCTTTATAGTAATGGCCCTCCTTCTTTTAAGCTGCATCAAAACTTTCTGGATTTTGGTATGAAATAAGGGAAAATACATAGTATTGCACTTTGTATATAATGATTCATTCTAATCATTTTGATAAGTTCAAAATCAAGGCTATTTAAACTGGAAACCATTGTCTGTCTTAAGTTTCCTAATGCTCTTCCACTTTCCCAAGATTCCTCAAAGACTCTCAGGATGTGTTTTAGTAATGTCTGCCTGTTCTTCAAGGATCCTTTTATGTATTCTATCTGACATTAGTGACTTGAACTTCAGCTTTGATTTTAGTTTGTTTCTTTTTCTTTCTAGTTCAGCAATTATTAGCCATGGTAAAGAATATTTAAGCAAAATTTTAAAAAAATAAGCAGTTCTGATTTCCAGTATTTGGTGTGCTGCTTTGTGCAGCCTCTTAACTTATGCTGCTTTCAACAACATTGTGGAATATGTAAGGCAAAAGAAATATCTCAACTTGGTGTAGAAATTTAGCTATTACCATAGTTCTGATGTACTAATAGCACCAGTATCATGTTATCACCATTACATATTAAATAAAATGTATCAAAAGAGCTCTGCCTTCAAAGGGCAACATCACACGTAAAATAGAAACCCCCTTTTATGGGAAGAGTTCTAAAGTCCTAATTAACAAATATTTAACACACAGGTAACATAGAGTAAGATTTAGTTAATGATAAATAGCTAAAGAAAATATGTCTAATTATTTCTGGGAAAGTGATCTGTTTTCCTACATGACTCATTTATTGGTAGTGGGATATTTAGAATTCATGACAATGCTCTTCTTTCTCTCTAAGAAAAAAATTGATGTCAGAACATCAGCTAAGCGGAATTGGTTACACGACAGCCAACCAGTTCTGTTTTTCCCCAGCACTTTCAAATCAAACATGATATGTATGCACATATGAATTTTAGACTCTGGAAATGGCCTACTCTATGGGCATTATTTTGCGATACCAATTAGGAGGCATTTGCAGTGTTTTCCTTGCTAAATCACTGTACTTAAACAGGAACATTTTAAATTGGGCCCCTCATTAATTGCACCCCTAAAAGATTGCTTTTTCCTCATTTTAAAACAGCGATTTGATCAAGTTGAACCAAAAAAACAGAAGATTTCAGTGTTCATATATGCTAAAGTACATCAACTAAGCTCAGATTGTTATCCAGAAAAAGATTTAAAGATTACATTACAATAACTCATGTGAGGACTGTTTCTCCTATTTATGCAAAATACTAGTATTACTGCTGACATTTTATATCCCATTTTTTATTAGGGTGAAGTTAATCCTCTAAATGATAATAACTTGTTTATTCTCACCTACCTCTGAAATAACAGCTGCACATCCGTAGCACCTGTGACTAGTATTTACTTTTACTTAGTAGTCTTATTTCCATTGTTAAGATGGCGTTGACATCCTTCTTAGTGGTCTCCAATGGTATGGAGCAAATGCCTGCTCTTGCCATCATTTTCATTGTAAACGAATCTTGACAATGTCAGGTTCCCGTCACAGTCTATCAGCGTCACTCACTAAACAGTGGTGTGACCGTTAGTCCCTGTGAGATTTGCCTCCTTTATCAGGGTCAGCCTGTGGGAAAATTTGAACAAATAGTTACCTGTCACCCAGGTATAAAGGATAATCATATTTAAACGGACTTTTACTGTTTTAATGCACAGTGGTTTAAAGGGCATTTATTTTTTTACAGGTTGCTTTAAAACTTGTGTTTGATTATTTTACACGTATTCTATCCAAAATTCATAAAAAAATACTATAGCCTTCTCTTTTGGAACCTCTTCCTCATTAGATATATTTAGGATTGAATAATAAATATAATAATTATTATTTTTTTGAGGAAGTTCAGACCTGAGCTAACATCCGTGCCCATCTTCCTCTACTTTATATGTGGGATGCCTACCACAGCATGGCTTGACAAGGGGTGCCATGTCCGCACCCGGGATCTGAACTGGTGGACCCCGGGCCGCCGAAGTGGAAAGTGCAAACTTAACCACTGCACCACTGGGCCGGCCCATAAATATAATTATTTGGGCCAGGGTTATACTTAGTGCCACTCATACAAATACCCAAAGTTTTTTTTTAATTAAAGAGAAACTAATATCTTTCCCCAAAACATTTTCCATTTCCTTTCCTACCTAAAAATTGTATTCCAAAGAATGAAGTGATCTTTTTTCTTTTACTAATGATTATCTCCACATTTACTCATTCTTTAATTTTTTTACTCATGGTAATCTTTTTTCTTTGAATTTCTATCTCGATCAATAATTTCAAGTTTCACTTGATTTGTAAAATAACGTTTTAAATGTTGAGCATTCACATTTCTTTCTTCTTACATCATTTTATTTACAAGAATCAGTTACCAAAATTTTATTTATAATTTAGCCATATTTGTTGTTGGTTCTATTAAATATGCTATGTAACAAAATATTAAATAGAATTTTCTTTGTGGTCCCACATAAGAACAAAAGGTACCAGGTACTCCTCATTTTGAAGAAAGTAAAAAGCTGTTAGTACTTATTAGTAGCAGCTGAACCAAAATTTCTGTCTTGACTATCACTCCAGACTCCACAAACATCCTCTTTCTCTGTTTATAAGAGGGAATGACCATGGGGAGAGGGATGTTGAAGAAATCATTGTAGTAAAGAGACAGCACATAATGAAGAGGGCTATGTGCCTTTGTGGTCTTTCTTTTTTTTTTTTTTTTTGCTTCAGGAAGATTCACCCTGAGCTAACATCTGTGCCAGTCTTCCTCTGTTTCGAATGTGGGTTGCCACCACAGCATGGTTGCTGACAAGTGGTCGATGCCTAGGAACTGAACCAGGCCACTGAAGAGGAGTGCACTGAACTTAACCTGTAGGACATGGGACCTGCCCTTTTGTGGTCTCTTTTTGAGAGTCCTTCCTCACCACCAAATAAATGGAGGAGAGTTCCAAGGAATTCCAATTACTCAAAGATTACAAATGCCTCCACTTCATTTCATAGCTGGATTTCTGCTTTGATGTGACCTGCTGATTTCTATAAATATTTGGGCAGGAGGATAAAGAATTGAGGAGGAGTGGCAGGGTATGCAGAATTCACATTGATGGGAAAAGAGGACCCACACCAAGAGAAGGGCCCTAGGATCAAGAGGTGAAGGCAGTGTAGGGAGCTTAGAAGAGCAGGCAGCTGAAGGAGATTCATTATCAGGGACTTGTGCTATAGGGTATTCCTCTGGAAGACCCACCTTAAAGGATCAGACATTGCTTAATAGGAGATACAAAGTGCTTAGGCACCTGCCACGTAGAAGAGGTCACTGGCTAATAGGAACCAGTTGGGTAGGACATGTTTATCCTACTACCCAAAAGAAGGAGAGGAGGGGGATGGATGAAGAGCTAACCAAGCCCTTCTGTCTTCCAGGTACCGAGGCTTTAGGCCTAGTCAGTGCTGATGGAGATGGGGAAGCAGAAATGAATGTTAACTAGAATGTGTTTTTTTATACACAAAATTTGCTCAGGGTTATTAAGGGACAAAAAGGGAACCTTGACACAGCATGTTTGAAGGCAGTAATTAGAGGGAAAATAAAACCATTTTATATTGGTAACCCATCAGTACTGGCTGTTTGATAACTTGGTTACGCTTAGAGTATGGCTTTCAAAATTTAAGAGTTTCTCCCCAAAGTAGTATATTTCTGTGTTTAAAACCTAGTCCATCATAAAATATGTATCACAAAATAAGATAAAAGTATAAAATGGGGGTGAGCCTAGGAAAAGATTCTGAGCTCATAAAAAGATGGAGATGGTACATAATTCTGTTTGTTTTTTCAGAATCTATAACTATGTTTCAGTGATGTGGTAGGGAGGATGTAAGGGGGCGAGAATCTCCCATACCTAGTCCTTACGAATTTGAATTTCAGTGACACCAAATCTTAAGATCACCTTGCTCGTCCCTGAGAAATACACATCTTTTACACAAAAGGAAAACTAAGCACACACAATCACTTTTTGTAGAAGTTCCATGTATCTGAATATGTGATTATTGATAAATTCTTAATATCAGTATAATTAGGCATTTAAGTAAGGTGTTTCAGATTATATAAATATGTAATTAATCGTTTTTATCTAGAGACAAAATAGGTAATTGGGTGTTAATTTCAACTTTCTGTCTTACATTCGTGTACCCACTTATATCTGGCAGCTGCAAGACTGTGCATTTGTTCATTTTTACCCCACCAAAATCATGCCATAGCATTAGTAGCTGGCCTTCGTGGTGCTTATGGTTACACCACTTAATTTCATCATAGCGGCTGCCTGTGTTCTGCTGTCAGAAGTGCAGATCTGCTTACACCTGTGTAAACTGATGTCTAGCCTGAGACTGTCCCAGTGATTCTAAACAACCTGTATACAGGACTAGTTAGGGAGATCCTTTCTCTCTAGTCCTCTCCCCCAAACATTAACATACGATTATAGATTCTAGGTAATCAGACAGCTGGCTGCACTATCTGAGTCTTTTTGGGAGCCCATGACCATTTTCCTTGGCTCAAAACTAGTTTTATTTTTATCGTCTTTTATGAGTCTTTGCATACACACCTCAACACCCTATCATAGTACACAGTATATTCTTTGAGGATCTTAGGGCTATATTAACCTCATCTTTTTATTCCACTGTAAAGTCAAAGAAACAGCATGATTCTACAAGAATGGAAGAGGAGAAATGAATCAGTTGTTTTCTGTCCTTTTAACTCCCCTTACCAAATTATGGAATTTTTCTTATATTTTGGAATTTTTCTTATGTGTTGAATCTTTAGTCTCTTGCAAGTTTTCATGTGGTCATAATAGTAAACTTTAATATTAAAGGTATATATGTGTGTATGTGTGTTTGTATGTAGGCATACTATATATATACTGGCTTATATCACTAAATATGTTGGCTTAAACCAAAGCGTTTGAAATTATATGTTTAATAACTATAGGCATGTCTTGTTCTGAGGTGGCCTATTTTCAGTTCTTATTTATTCATGCTAATAGAGGAGAAGGATGTTATAAATAATGCAAAAATCACTTACAGCTGACTTGGTTATATATTGTATATTTTTCATCAGACTTAGTTTCTTAATTGTTTGCTCTATTTATTACCCAAATGAGCTAACATCATGAGTATTTAACAAATAATGATTGGCGGAGATGGCTAGGAGCATTTTATGCAGTGGGAAAATCCAATCTACTGCTGTAAGCTTACTATGGAAAATTCACTTATGGAAGGTTGATATTTACCCTATACAAAGGATTGATATCCTGTGATGCAAAAGAGATGTGAAAATAGATAGTAGTTTGTTTACAATTTGCTTTCAGAATGACTTAATGAGAATTTTAGCTTAATATTATACACATTGGTAATGTAAAAAACCATAATTATAATTATACTGCTTCTCTACTGATATGAGAGTAAAATTGAACTATATTTGGAAAAATTACTTTTTCCCATTTATTAACCGGTAATCAGGATTTAAATAAGAGAGGAAATTTGTTCAAGTGAACAGAAAAACAAAAGTAGATAAGAGGTATAAGCAGAACTCAAACTGAATCCAAAATAATGAATGTGAACATTTTTATCTACTCACATATTATTTAATTATCCTGAAATAGGCAATCTACTATGAAATTTTGTTGGATATTTTTAAATGAATTATGAGGTATAGAGAAAATTATCTATCAATTATAAATTTCCAATGCAGTTTCTATGCTCAAATAATATTTATTTCAAAGTGTTATTTCTATTTCCAGTAGTCAATGATTTTGCCTTAATTCTTCTTTTAACTGATAACATAAAAGTAAATACATAATTAAAAAATTTGGACATACTTTGATAAAGGCACTGTAAAGTGGATGTGTTTAAAATGTTTTGTCACTGAATGTCCTCTTGACGTCATTTATAGTTTTGCGTGTTTGACTAGGACCTTCGTATAAGTGTCACAAAAAGTCATCAGTAGAAAAATAAGGTATATAAATTTGTGGATATGAAAGTGAAATTTTATATCACAGAGTAAGAGCAAACTGGAGAAATTTCTTTTATGTCAGTCATTTCTGTATGAAGCTATAAACTTTTTTTTCAGCCAAAAGCTGTCATGGTTTCTTGTAAAATAATAAAGATAATAAAGATATCCATTTTAATGGATTCTTTTCATTGTTTAATAAAATTGCTTTGTTTGATTGCTGAAGAATTTGAATTGAGTTTTCATTACCCACTTCTGAACAATTTACTCTAAGATCCAGACAGTATTGAGCTAATGAGTTTGAATTTATATTGAACCTTAACTGTCTCCATGAAGTAAATGGAAAAAAATCATGGCAGTAACTAAATATTCTTCATTAAAAACTATGTCGTAGAGATTTTACAATGAGGCTTTTAATAGAGCTAAAGCACTTAGATTGGAGTTTTACCAACTTTGCTGTTTCGAAGCATATTCTATGAAAATATGGTTTCTTTTTCTTATTTTAAGAAATGAAAATTCATAAGCTGACCAGGATATTACAGAAATTTTCTTTCAAGTGGGTAGTTTGTATATTCAACAGTTTCAGTTAAGCATTAATATTAAAATAATTTAATTTGGGGACATGTCTAAATTGAAATGATTTATAAACACCTTCCAAGAAGTATCCTATTAATGTGTTTCAAGAGCTATTTAAACGTAAGACACGGCCACCAATATTGAAATGCAAGCCCTACAATGTACTGTTTTGACTTTGGCACTGATATTGCCGCAGTCTTAAACTTAACCTCTCTCTGTAGTTGAAAACAAGTGATGTATTTGTTGATCACACACATTTAATTTATTGTTTCGACATTATTATCTTTTGTAAAGTGATCTTTTGGGTTCTCTGTACTCTCTCTCTAACGAAGTTGGGCATTTAATGATTTCATGTTTAGGATTTGCTGTGGAACTGAGGAATTTTAACTCTGAAGGGTGACTAGGATACCATTTAATACAAGGATCACTTTGCATTCTTTAACTATCAGAGTGCTTCAGTTCTAAGAAGTAATTCATTCTCTAAGTATATAATAGAGCCATTTTATATTGTTGATTAGTCAAACAGGATTAGACTTCACATATAGGCTAAATGTTATAGAAATGTTAGTTTTCAAAAAATTTGAGAACCTACCTAAGAAATAGAAAAACAAAAAGAAAATATGGTTTAGGGGAAATTTATTTACTTGAGCTTATTTCCTAAGAAATCACTTGGCCAATCTCCAATTGGGGTATGCTTTTTAAAACCTCATTTCAAGTTAGTTATTAGAAGATTTGGAATAATATTGTATCCAAATAATTTATATTCGTTCCCCACAGGCAACAGTGATGGTTCTTGGGATAAGAAAACATTGTCCTCTTTCCTACCCCAGGGATCTCAGGCTTCTGCTACCCACCCCTGCAGGCCTGGGGCACGTAGCCTTGCAGTTAGTCATCCTTTCCACCATCTTCAGCACGGCCACCTTCTGCCAAATGGTACGATGGCATTTTGTAGAACTAAAAATGGTAGTTGCAAAGAAAAAAAAATTGTCTAATTATGGAATAGTAAAATATAGGACATAATAGATATACTACATTTAAATAAATAATCGTGCTAAGCTAAAGAAGACCCTAGTATTTTAAACAAGAATTGGATTGATCAGAAGAGTAATATAGCAAAGAATTGACCATTTGTATTAAGCACATGACGAGTGGCTTGTGATAAAACATGGCACCAAACTAGTTAGCTTTAAGCCTAATTTCCCTGAGTGGTGAGTGGGGTATTGTTGCATACAAAGAGGACAAATATTTTTCCTTTGACTGTCGTTATCAGAACATTTTGAATGCTACAGTTTTTAATGACTTATGTTCTTAACCCTTTAATAAATGATATATACCATGTTTCATCGTTTTATTTGAACAGAGCAATGATGATATATGTGTATTTTTTATAGGACTGGAACTTCCTTTTATGATGATGCCCCATCCTCTAATTCCTGTCAGCCTACCTCCAGCATCTGTCACCATGGCAATGAGCCAGATGAACCATCTCAGCACCATTGCCAACATGGCGGCAGCAGCACAAGTTCAGAGTCCTCCATCCAGAGTTGAGACATCTGTTATTAAGGTAGTTGTTTTCTCACACAATTGTTTTAGCTTAGGCTAAGCATCATTTAAGCCACCATCTTTCAATCCATTTTTCTTATTCCATAAGTAATTCTAACTCTGAATAACTAAGTAATAGTAAATAGATTACAAGAAAAGTCACTTGCAGTAATTAGAACCAGGGGTACAATATTTAGGCAGGCTAGGTTAATTTTAAGTTCTCTGTGTATGTATTAAGAGAGAGATGAACATAGGAAATTGAATGGTATATTTCAAATAGTGTGTGTGCTTATATGTATGATTGTGTGTGTGTGTTGGGGGTGTGGGTGCATACCTGCATGTGTGTGTCTGTGTGTGTAGAGTTATGAGCCTTAAGGTGTGGAAGATAGTACCTGATTTGTTTTCAGACCAGAAAGGTTGAAGGGTTAAATTATGGTTCTGCCACTTACTAGCTGTGTTGCCTTGGGCATGTAACTCAATCTTTCTGATTCATTTCTACATCTAAAAAATGGATAATACAGTGTATATGTAAAAACTAAACAAAATAATAAAATTGAAAGTTTTTTATAAATTCAAAAGTACACTGTAAGTGGAAAATAAGATGATTGTTATGCATACATCACATATGTGTGTATATACACATTTTCTCTCTCTCTGTCACTCTCTGTGGGGGTATGTGTATACCCTTAAGTGTGTGTTTGTATACTTTTTCATTCATATATTTTATAACATGTATTTAAAATCAAAGTACTTTAAATGCATCATCAGAATATGTTATTAATTTTTAAACTAAGTAAAAGATACCTCATGCTGCATTATCCTTATTTGACATAATAATTACCTCATTTTTCTCAATATAATACATTTGAATTTAGGGGAGCCTCTGAAGTGTGTCTTACATAAAAGGACCTGTTATAATTCTCATTCATTGCTGATAGAAATGCAAAATGGTACAGCCATTCTGGAAGACAGTTTTGTGGTTTCTAACAAAACTAAACATACTCTTACCATACGATTATATATTACCCAGCTCCTTGGTATTTACTCAAAGCAATTGAAAACTGATGTCTACACAAAAACTCACACATAGATATTTATAGCAGCTTTTTTCATAATTCTGGAAACTTGGAAGCAACCAAGATGTCCTTCGGTAGGTGAATGGATAAAAAGAATTGTGGTACATTCATATGTTATGACTTTGTTAAATTAACTATTGTTAAGAGAAACACAGAGTGCCTGATGGTGAGCCATGAGTCAACAACAGACTACAAGATAAATAGAGAAGTTTATTGCTCATAAGTCCTGGAGGAAGTACCCGGCATGCCTCCAGGGACCACTTGGGGAAGTCAAGGCAGAGTGCAGACAGGGAGCAAGGCAGGACCTGGGGCAAATGCCTTTATTAGGCTCCATTGTAGAAGTACTTTGGGATCCCAGGCTAGGGCTGGATTGGTCAATTCAAATCAGAAGAGCAGGGACTTATCTAAGAAGAGACTGTTGAGCACAAGGGCTGTTTGGGAAGTCCTATCAATATCACAGTATCAGGAACTTACATTTGCTTGTGACTGTGGCTGCTATCTAGGGTATGCACTTGCATGAGGAAGTTAGCGTGAGTTTAAGGTCTCTGCAGGTCATTTGACTAAACAAAATGGATGCCCAGGCAGCAATACCATGGAGCAGCATAAGTAAACTCTTGACACCATACAATAGAATATCATTCAGAACTAAAAAGAAATGAGCTATCAAACCGTGAAAAGACATGGAGGAAACTTAAACTTATTCTGCTAGGTTAAAGAAGGCAGTCTGAAAAGGCTGCACACTGAAGGATTCCAAGTGTATGACACCCTAGAAAGGGCAAAACTATGGAGAGACTAAAAGGATTAGTGGTTGCTAGGGGCTGGGGGTGAGGGATGTAGAGGCAGGGCACAGGGGATTTTAGGGGAGTGAAAATGCTCTGTATGATTCTATTATGATGGATACATGTCATTATACATTACAAAAAGGCCCTGTTACTACTTATACAGAATGTTGAATAATATACAAATAGCAACTTTTCATATAATAATGGCTCTATAAACAGAGATGTTTACTAGTCCCCCATATCATTTTCTGAAGTATCCTTACCAGAGGAAAAATAATAGAAAATATCACAAAAGACCAAGGTCAAGTTCTTAAAAATCTTTACCTGAGAGAAGGCCAATGAGTGCTACATTGTCATCAGCCAAGAACTGGGAAGAGAACCTTTAAAAATTCTCCTTTATTCTGAGAGACTTTTAGAGGATTTGTTTGTCACCAGAAGATTTGTCAATCAAGGTATCACTGTGTAATTCAACTTATGATCATTTTTGGTAACAATTATTATTGAGAATTCAACATTCTCATCGCCTCACTCATTGAAGTTACCTAGAGGAAGGTTTTGGCTGAAGAAAAAACGTTTACGTGTTCCAATCATTGTTCTTGATGGCTACTTTTTAAAAAATTAAAAAGAAATATTAGTTACAAGAAGTGATTATTCTCATTTTTTAAAATTTAGTAATAATTGCTGTAGAGAATCATCTTCATAATATTAATTATATAATTTTTCTTTTCAAAACAACTTTTTTGTTATTTTTCATTTAGATAAGATTTAGATTCATAGGTGAAGTAAAAATATGACAGAAGAGCAGATTTTAGCAGTTGGAAATCATAATGAGTGACTTAATAATGAGCTGTAGATAATTTCGACATGAGTTGGTAGCTTACATACCCCTGGATCTGAAAGGCTCCAGTTGAATCAGGAGGCTTAATTTATTTTATTTTTTCAATATGAATATATTTCAAAAATAGTTTGTGCTACATCTAATGTTAATTAGAATACTTAGATAGTGAAGCTTCCTTTAATAAATCCTTGGTTGTCAAAGTTTAGGAAAGTAGGAGGAAGCAGTTGGGTTTCCTCTGGAAGGTGTCTTTAGAAAACAATCTAGATTATTGGAAAGTCAGCAACGTTCCTGTGGTGTCTTAAATTAAGGTTAGGAATAGAGAGGGGGGAGATAGGGAGAAAGGAAGGAAATACGTAAAAAGGGAATAAGAAAGTGAGAGAGCACTGCGTCTTGAAATGTGTGCCAACATCTAAGTTATAGTGATATCCCACTTCCTAGTCTCTTGGGGCAAATATTTTCAGACACTTGGCTACAGATAGATTAAAGGAAATTCTCTTGAATGTGGTGGTCGTGTAAATGGTGATAGTAGCTAAGTAGGAAACAATGGCTCCACTTGAGAATGATTAGAGAAAGTAAAAGCTGATAGTTTTAATTGCCAACATCAAAGTGAAGTTCAATTGGCCATTGTGGAAGTTCTCAAAGGCATATTTGCCATTTTCCTTTAAAGCTATCTGTCTGTATAGCTTCAAATTTGATGCCGATAGGTGAAGATTATGGAGAGTAGACACGTTTCAAAAAATAGATGAGACAATTCTAATACTTTTTGCTAAAAAATACGAAGGCATGGCCTCAGAAAATAAGGTTGAGGAATAGATTCTCTATGGAATTCCAAATATTAGGGCATACAAGTTAGTAAATCAACTTGTATAAATTTAGATATAGTAGATTTTATAGTACAAGCAGTATTTAGTAAACCCAAATGATATATACTAGTTAAACGTAATTTGGTCAAATTTTTATTTTCCCCAAAGAAAAAGGTTGACTCCTATGTCATATTACATAGTATGGGGCCCAAGTGGGTAATTAGAATAGTGCCTGCAAGTTTGTTTGCCTGAAGAGATTTTAATTATGACGGCAGATTAAAAGTGAAATATTAAATACCAAAGATTTACCTCCATCTGAAAGAAAGATTAAACAAGAGAAATAGCCTTTGCAGGGAAAATAGAAGTTTGAGAGATCTTCCATGTGCCAGGATACACTATTTGCAGTAATGACAAGAATTAAAATTAAAACTCAGTCTAAATGAGAATGGCAATAAGACTTTGTAGGATAGAAGAGAAGCAAAAACACAGCTCTGAGAGTTACATATTTTAAAATATTCTTTCTGCTACGTGCTTTTCCGTGAGGTAATGGAGCTCCAATGATTTTCTCATAAACCTATTTATGAAAATGGACATACCGATACAAAGAGGGGAGCAGGGTCTGAAAGCTGCCATCCTTGGGTGAAGTCCACCCTTGCTGCCAGTTTTTGGATGAACCATAAGTTAAGAATGGCTTACATTTTTAAGTGGCTGGGAAAAAAAATCAAAAGAATAATCTTTCTTGACACATGAAAATTAGATGAAATTCAAATTTTAGCATCTATAAATAAAGGAAGTTAGCAACACTCATTAATTTACACGATGTCTATGGCTGCTATCATGTACAAAGACAGAGTTGAGTAAAATATTTGCTAGCTGGCTCTTTACAGAAAAAAATTTGCTGATCCCTGCATTAGAGCTCTGATTGACTCAAACCCATGTGAATCTTAGGCTTCAGACAATTGAGGCAGCTCAAACTAAACTATCAAACACTATGGAGCCACAGGATTTGGTGTTGAAAAAAGAGAAGAAATTAAAAACATTGAGGAAAAGAAAATTGTATAGATGAATAACATTGTTATTTTCTTTAAATACAAGTGTTCATGATGGAGTCTGCCAAAGTATTAAACTTAGACTTTCTCTGGCTCATTGTCAAGAACTACTGAAAATATTTTAGTACATAACTTTGAGGAGGAAATGGACATATACTGTTTAGACAATAATAATTCTAATTCAAATCCCTAATAGCCAACTATCTGTAAGAGTATATTAAATTATTATAAGCTCTATATCAGTCTATTATGTGTTAGTAAGACCCATATATTTTTAGTGTTTAGCATTCGTAGAACTTGAAGAGACGTAGATTTGGAATGTTAGATGTTATATAATCCAGCTTTCCCCATGGTGGAGAAATAATTCCACTGTCTCTACCCATTTTTATATATCTCAACTTTTGTAAATGGCCTATTCTATTTTCAGTAAATTTTCTAGTGAGGAAGATATTCATTAATCAAATTAAAATTTTCATCTCAATAGCATCTACCCTAAATTTACTATATTTTCTTGGAAGGAAAATGTTTACTAATTCTTCTGTGTTCTAGCCATTTAAATAAATAAGTCCTCTAATATAGTACTTTTAGTGTTTCTTTTCTCCAGACCAAATGTTTAATTTCTTCTGACCATTCCTCATCAAGGTCTTGGTTGGCCTTTTTTTTTCACATCATCTCTCTCCTGCCTAGCCCCTCTCATACAAGATTCTGGAAGTGAACCAGCCAGAGAAAAGACAGTAGAACTGACATAAACCTCAATTTGGACAATAGTTTATAAATACAGTAATAATTTATAAGACTGTTTTGCTATTTGAATATGTGACTCAGTAAATTTCATGCCTTCGCAACATGAAATTCAACTAAGCCAATTCTTCATCTTTTATTTGTATTAGGAATTTTCATTTATCCATGTTTATTTTCTAGTCCATTGATTTAGGCTCTGTAGATACTTTTGAGTGTTAGCACTCTAAATTCTCAGATTAGCTATTTATATCATCTTTGTATCATTTCCAAATTGTAAAAGGATGTATTACTTGTATTACCTTAAATCACTGAGGAAAATAAACAGTATAAATCAAGAGATCAATTCCTCTTGTCATTAGAGAATTCCTAATAGGCTGAAATGTTCTACTAATTGATTCTCTTTGGGTGTCATTCATCAAGTAACTCCAAATCCCCCTGAATGAATCAATATTTTTCTCAGTTTTTATTTAATAAAGTCACAATGATATCATAAGGACTTTGAAAAAAAGTTCTTGCTGAGAAAACATTGAAAAGAAGAAAGGCAGTATATTTTAGTGGTTTTAAACATGGATTCTGGAGGAAGACCTCTTGAGTTTGCATTCCAGCTGTACCACCTCCTTGTTATGTGACCTTAGACAAGTTACTTAGTAGCTCTCTCTTTGTTTCCTTTTCTATACAATGGAGTTGATAACTTTACTACCTCATTAGGTTGTCACGATGATTAAATTAGTATCTAGAAAATCATTAGAATCTTTGTACACTGACATTGTCTTCATCTCATCACTAGTTTTATTATTTTTTCCTCTAGTATTTATGATCATCAGTTTAAAAATAAGTTCTAGATTCTTTTAAGGAAACTGCGTCAAGCTTTTGACAAGAAGTCACAATTGTATAGTAAGACCTCTCTCTCTCACTTTCTTTTTCTTTTCTCCTTTTCACCTAACAAAACTGTATTTTGATTTTGGGGGTTTTGTAGTGCAGTAGTATACAAAGCAGATTTTTAAATACATTTTTTTCAGATTTCAATTTTCTTCAGGGATAATATAGAATGGTTTTTGAGAAATTTGGCAACATTCAAATTATCCTACGTTGTTGAATAAACATCTTTCCTCTCATGCCACATTATAGGGTTTTCTGATAACAGGAAATATGACTTAAATTTTTTGATTTTCTCTGCCAACCTGGTGTATTTGTAAGTGTGTGTGTGAGAGAGAAAGAGGGGGTGGGGAGAGTGAGGGGAGAAACATACTTTATGACATTCTCATTTAAAGACTTAAACATTGAGAAAACATTTGAAAATACAGTGTATAAATTTTCTATTCTCTAGTACTTTCCTTCAGATGCTTAAAATACTATAGTAGTAAATAGGACTTTACGTGCATGAAGTTTAAAATGTTTAAAGATTATAAAAACTAAAACCAAAGTGATCTGATTCTCAAAGTACGTTAAAATCTTAGCACAATGTCATGTGCCTCATGTTTGTTTTTAAGTACAGAATATTTTATTTTTGGGAAACCATAAATAACTCTAGATGAAGGAATTACTTTTAGACCTAAAGTTTTTTTTCACGAAAAGTGATGTCATATAATCTTTACTTGAATTTAGAAAACCATTTAATTACGTTCTCTTAATGTTCCTTTGAGTATTGACATTAAATGTGAAAAGAGGATGCTAAGAAGAAGAAAAAGTGTTAAAATACAACCACCACTGCGGATATCATACATCAGTGTATTCCAAGACATCACATATATTTAAATTCATGAGTTTGTAATAACACTAAAAAATCAACTAATTGTTCACCTTTGGAGAATTCTAGGGAATTGATTCTTTTAATGGACAAATAAAGGTATAAATAAAGGATAAAAGGGGTAGAATCAAGCGTTTTCTTGCCTTTCCCATACAAACTGTCCCTCAGGATATCCAAATATTTCACTAGGGATATTTCCTGTTCATATACATTTTTTGGCAAATAAATGACTAAGGAATGATATATTTAGAATACCACCAAATTCTAAGTCCTAATGAACTGATGAATCTAGGCCATGATCATCATTGGTGTCTGGCATCATAAAATGCAACCAAGCAGACATTATGCGCTTCTGATGGAAGCGCGCAACACTATCTATGAAGTAGTCTTGCCCCCAAATCATCTTGAATCAAGTCTCCAGATCTAACTATGCCGGAAATTCAGGGGACAGAACAACAAAGAGACAAAATAGATCCATTCAGGAACTGGGTAGGAGCAGTTCATAGTGGTGGTGGCCTCTAAGAACTTACACACTGCCTTAACTAGATAAAATGTTGGCTTTTAACATCTTCCATGCACAGTTAGTGATGCCAATTAAAGGCAGTGCTAGCCAAAGTCCGAATTTACCTTTTTCTCCTTGTTTTCCTCCCTCTACTCTCCCTTCCTTGAGTGTGGAGAAGAAAGAAATCCTATCTTTTAATTAAACACTAGTATTTATTATTACAGAGGGATGAGTTATAATTTCTGAGTCAAGACTGTATTTTGTTGCTTAAAGTAAATAGGACTTTATATTGCCAAAAACGTGGTAATCTGAAAAGGCTGCCTGGGTTTTCATACGGATGTGGGAAAAATATAGTCCCCTGCCACTACTGAATAATAAGTTCAAAGAGACAGTAGGAGAATAAAATTGTTTATGGTTATACTCAGGGGTCCTACCAGTTTCATATTTAGTAAAAATGAATATTTCTTGAGTATCGTCACCAAAACAAATAAAAAGAACTATGTAACTATCCCTTGAAACCTCAATTTAGAACTTTGAGTCATGCAGTTTTAATGGTGGCTGCCTGATCCTCTGCTATATGCAAGTGTATCGGCATAATTTGCTATGTCTTCCAAAAGCACTTTTTAACATTTTTCTGAATCCAGGATCCCTTCTGTTATCTGCTCTGTTCATTTTTCCAGAACAAGGGAATTTGGATGTCACACTTAATCAGTGTATATGTTCTGGACTTCACTAAGAACGTTTACTAGTTTATGATAGATGCTGTGTGGGGGAAAAGATTTTTGTCAGTTCTGTTAACTTATATATAACCAGAGCCTAGGACTCTGGTACACATTATGCGTCAGTAAATATTCTTTGAATGAAAGAATTAAGTTTGAGTTGTTTTAAAGCTCAAGAGTTTGGATTATATAAAGTCCTAGTCAACTTCAATTTTGTAAGTTAAAAGTTATATACCAAGATAACATTTAACGTTAGAAATATCTTCTCCCCACTTCCATAACATAGTCAGTGAGGGAATTTCTAACTATAAACAGATGAAAATGAAGACAGTTTTAAAAAGAGCAACACAGAGTAAAGCTAGAAGAAATCCTTTAGAGAAATGAGTTGTGGTATTTTAGACTTAGTCTAAGAAAATATTTTAAGTGAATAAAATACATTACATTTTGTGGCAGAGAGGAGGCAGCTGAGAATATGCAGTTCTTTAAATGGTTAATAAATTATGTGTGCAATGCTGAACATTTTATACTTTTTTATTTTAGAGCTCTAGAATGCATCATTTCAAATTTCATCTTTTTTTCTAATTATTCTGGAGACCAATACTTCTTGTTCTACCCAGAGGCAGTAAATGCAGCTTTTCCTTTATTGTTATTCTGTTACCATTAGTTTATTAGTATGACCTTTTTTTTCAGGGAGAGAGTATTCCTCTTAAATTTTCATTTATTATTGTGACTAGTTTTATAAAGATGGAACATTGCAAAAGATTGTGTTTTATTGATTGGTGGAGTTACGATGCAGGACTATAAAGCAGTGTGTTGAAGTATTAAATTAAATATTCTTCCTCTTTGTCCTACTTCAGGCCCATCCTGGAGGTTAAAGGGTATTACACAAATGAAATGATAAATCCAGTTTACATAGTTTCCCTATAGACGTTGAACTGCTTCTTTCTTATTATGTCTGAATAAAACTCATTATCTATTTTGTTTCAGTAATAATTGTGAGATTCTCTCCTAAGCAATTCTTTACTGTCTCCATTATTCTCCATCGTATAGCATACTCGGGAAAGGCAAGCATATAAATATGATAAAAGAATTAGCTGTTGAAATAAATTAATTTATTGTGCAACAATGTATTCAAATCTTACTTGCTCAATGGATTTTACTTTAATGAAATTCTTCAAAGAACAATACATCATGTTCCAAAGATTGAAATTATACATTGAGTGAAGTGACTGAATATGTTGTCTCAATTTATAGAAAGTTTCAATTGAATCCTTAAGCTTTTAAATCATAAAAATTTGCATAAATTAAAATATTTTCTTTAAATAAAAGTATTAAGTATTGTCCTTGTATCCTCTGTTCTTAGACAAAAAATTAGAATTAAAGTAAAAATAAGCTAAAGCTAAATTAAATACTACAATTTCACCTATATTTTCCAGGCCTTAAATTATGCTTTTAAGATGTATTTTAAGTAAAGATTTTACTCTAGTTTATTTTTGGCCTAGTTTATTATGCGATCTTTAGACTATTTTGAATGTATAAATGAATAAGGGAATAATGCATGAATGAAAAGAATCATCAAGAAAAACGACACATACATTGACTAACAAAATAATTTTCATATTTATGTGGAAAATAAAATAAACAAATAATTGTTTTTAATGATATAATTATTTTTGATAGAGTCTTATGCATTAAATATTTAAGTATTTGATGAGTTAAATATCTCAGGAAAAAATAAGTTTCTCGTGCTATCCATTAGCACCACTAAGAAATCTATTATGATAGGAAACTCAGACTTGCAAAAATGATTTTAGAGAGATTGATTTATTTCCAGATTGTTCTTTATCTCTGTTCAGTCAAACATGTGCCACAGCAAATATGGACACTCACATAATTATTAATAAGAATATTAAAATGTATTGATGAATAAACATTGATGTGAGTGAGCTTTTGAAGAAAATCGAATGGCTAATTTAGAAAATTTTATTTATATGAAAATATAGAAATGTTCTTTCTGAAATACATATCATACATTTTTATGTAATTCAAGCCTGAAGAGTTAGATGTACTAGGCATTAGCTTTAAAGCAAAGACAAACTTGTGTGCCTCTTTGTCAGAATTTCAAGAAATCAAGGTTAGATGCTTTGTAGTGTATCTCTGGTCATGTATGCAGTTAGCTATAGCATAGCTTACTAACACATTTATATAGACTATAAAGGAGTTCTACTATACAGTTTTATAAATCCGTGCTCTATAATAAATGCACAGATACTCCAAAAGAGATACAAAATCCAACCTTTGAATGCTATGCACAAGCCAAGATTATCCTTTGATTTGTGATTGCAAAGACTTGATGTGAGCCTTATTGCCTTCTTTTTGGATTAACAAATTGTGGTATATTTGTACAAATGAATATATTCAACAATAAAAAAGGAATAAACTGATACATGCAACAACATGGATGAATCTCAAAATCATTTTGTTGTGTGAAAGAAGCCGGACACAAAAAGTATGTACTATATGATTCCATTTTTATGAGATTCTAGAACCAGCAGATCTACTCTGTGGTGATAGAATTTAGAAAGTGGTTGCTTATAGAAATAAGAGGAATTGACTGGAAAGGGGTATGAGGAACATTTCTGGGGTTATGGAAATATTCTAGATTGTGGCAAAACTTATCAAACTGAACATATAATAAATGTGTAGTTTGAAGCTGCTTCATGGTTTAGGGTAGGGGCGAATGTTAAGAAAAATTATTTATCATCTCAGTGGCTTTTAAATTATAATTAGAAGATAGAGGGTAACTTTTGGCATCCAGATGTGGATTCCCTGCTCTTTTAAATCATATATGTGTTTGTTTCTTAGAAATTTAGGTCATTTGTTTGCATGTGGACTAAAGAACTTAGACCAATTAGAAGCATAGCTTGTTTAATTTATTTAGTTTAGAAAAATAAGTAATAATGTGTTCATTTTTTGTGTTATTTGAGACATAGATTTCAAAATATTTTAATCTGCAAATCATACAGTTGAATACCATCTTTAGTATTCTTTAGTATAACCAATGGATCTTGCGCCATAAACTTCCTTGAACAAGTTAATTGTAAATTTTAATATTTGGAGTGTGTGCATCTCCCTTTCCCTCTTTCTTGCCCCACCTCTTTCTTTCTCATTTGCTCATTTGCAGTCTTTTAAATGCAGTTCCACATGACTTGCATTAAAAGCCCATCCTACTCCGGTATGCAAGCCAAGGATTGCCAGCCACCACCAGAAGCTAAAGGGAGGCAAGGCAGGATTCTCCCTAGAATCTCAGAGGGAGCATGGTGCTGCTGATGTCTTGATTTCAGACTTCTTGGCTTGTAGCTGTGTAACTATCTCTGCCTCCATCTTCATATGACATTTTTCCCTTGTGTCTTCACAATGTGTTCTTGTAAGGACACAAGTCATGTTGCATCAAAAGCCCACCCTACTCCAGCATGACTTCATTTTAAACAATTACATCTGCAAATGAAGTCACATTCATAGGAACTGAGGAGGGTTAGGACTTCAATCTTTTTTAGGGACACAATTCAACCAATAACACTCAGTAAACCAGAAACCCTGGGAGTAAAGCCCAGGCGTGGGCACATTTAAGAACTTCCCAAGTGATTCTAGTGCAAAGCAGGATGGTGAACCATTATTGGGATAATGGAACCTCTGAGACCAAAGACATGCATGACCCTCATTCTCACTGGTGGAACAAAGCCTTGTTCTACAGAGCTTCATCCTTGTTTTCCACGTTAGGTTAGCCATTGATGTTTTGAAAACAGCTTCCTACAGGCCAATTACATTTTAGAACTCTTTTCTTTTAAATTTTAAAAGTCTGTTCTTCTAGTATTTATATCTTTGTAGCCTAATAAGAAATAAGTTACTTATTATTTATCATGTATCATGTCGACGTTTACTTCTACACTTCCAAATATTAATTATTGAAAAGATAGGTCATCTACGTCTATGTATGTTGATATCTGAAAGTGTAAATATCTTGATGCTCCAAGAAGAAAATGTTAACAAATGAGTATCTCATTTCTTAATCTGTAACTCCATTTATAATAGCTTGTTGGAGACAGTTATACAATGTATTTGCACATTAGTCTAATAGGGAAGGTTCAGGGCTTAGAGGGGAAGGTATGCAGTGAGACCTGAATGTTTAGCATCAGGCAACATGATACCAGATTTCCCTGGGATGCAACTACTACATATTTCATCAATTTCCCCTCCTAATACATTTGTGGGGTTGAATTGGAACTAGAAGTAGAAGGTAGTCTGAAAATTATTAGAATTAAAGAAAATTATTCCAATGTTAAATAATAATCGATTTCCATGATGCCTTACAATGTGACCATCCAAGTGTGTCCAGAGCAGTGCCATGATGAAATGGCTGTTAACAACTCCTCTGGTATTATTATTGCGATCTGTCATGTTGATAATTTGTGTGCTAAATGATCCTTAGACACTTACTGAAGCAATAGAATATATTTAAAGATTTCTCCAAACTGATAATTGTCTAGAATTGAAAGCTGCTTTGTTTTGTTAATTCTTTCTTGTCTAATGGGTACTAAACTGGTTGTCCTTTTTTGGTGTCTCTTTTTATCCAAAGAGAGGATTGACACTTTGCATTACTACAGTGATGCTTACTTACAGAACTAGTTTCTTTTCTAGTCTTTCCCTACTTTGTCTTTGCTCAAGATAAAAAATGTCTTTTAATACAGTTAAATGTTGATGAAAAAATGTGTTTATTGTCTTCACATTTCTATAGTATTTAGAAAAATCAACGTTCCTTAAGTAAAGATCCAATGTATTTACTTCTTTTCTTCACCCCTCCCTTTCCATGATGGTGTAGGAGCGAGTGCCCGACAGCCCCTCGCCTGCCCCCTCTCTCGAGGAGGGCCGAAGGCCTGGCAGTCACCCATCATCACATCGCAGCAGCAGTGTGTCCAGCTCCCCAGCACGGACTGAGAGCTCTTCTGACAGAATCCGTAGGTCTCATACTTTTACTTGTCACCGTTTTAAACTTTATTAGGTGCAGCTGGCTTTTCTAATCAAAATGCCCTCATTCCAAATAGATCTCAGATGTATCATGTTCTGAAGCTCTGTAGCAATAGCCATCTCTCAAAATTATGTTTCCCAGTTTGCAATATCATGAGGTATGGCACTACATTAGCAGGTTCTGATATAAACTCCCTCTCTTTGATGCCACACATAAAAATTTGAGCTATGAAACAGTTAGAGAAGGTAAGTAACCTTCTAGATTAGTTTTTGAAGTAAACACCTTCAACTCTCCAATATCTAGTGTCTAAGTATACTGTTTATAGGTTATTCATCTTCATTCCTTCAATCCCATCCCTGCCAGTTTTTTAAATTCACTAATTTTTAGAATTCTTCCTTTCGTCTACAAAGATATCCAGAGAGAAGAGTAAAAGAAATAGAATTTAAAAGAACTGATTTTTAAAAAATATTTCTTAGTCATTCCGATGATCAGTAGATTGAGGAATTTGAAATTGGTTAAATTTTAGGATTTAAATTAGTATCACTCAATAATGCACATTGTCATAATTTATTGTTATTAAATTCTAAAAAGTAGGGCTATGTTTTATTTCATGATCCTATTTTCAGATATTTAATCTTGGTCCTCATGCCCAAGAAAATTAAGAGTAAAGTAAAAATGTCATTCAATTAACTGGCTATTTTGTGTCTGTATAAGAATCTAGTAGTGTTTTTCCAATAAAATGAACGTATTAACAGTAACTATCCTGGTTAATAAAACCAACATTTATTGTATCCTTTCCAGGATTTAGTTATTATTTTATGAAATCAGGCTTATGGTATATAAACTTCATCTAATTACAAAAAATTATTGGAGTTATTTGGTTGTTGAGAACATTTTCATAATAGGAAAAACATTTCCTAGCAAGTGTCTTTATAAGTTGTAAAGGAATGTTTGCATAAAGCAGAAATCCTCAATATGGATAATGTTGAGGTAGATAACTTAAATATTAGGTTGAATTGTATGTAATAAAATTATTTTTAAAAATAGTCTATTATTGACAATTATATAGTTCAACATAATTCTAAATAGGAATACTCAATTTGGCCCAAAACATGTTTCCCTAATTTTGTAAGAGATGATTGTAACTGTTAATAAATAAATGGACACATCAATTGATAGCCATTCCCAAATCAATGATATTCCTGGGGCAAGTAAACCCTACCTCTCTCTACTTCAAACCATTTTTCAAATAAAATATTTTCTGTATGCTTTTGTGTTATGCTGACACTAGAGTCAGAAATTTAGTGATGAATATTTGGTTTCATCTCTAATGCTTTTATAAGATGTGGTCATTGGAAAGGCATTGTCCTTCTAGATAAATAAAAATAATTTTCTTCATACTACTTAAAAGGAAATATTGACAACTAGAGAAAGATTTGAAAAAGCTTGGTTGTAAATTCTTTTTTTGTTGTTAATCATTGTATTGTTTTTCATCCTTGATAGAAACAAAGGAGAAATTTTTGCATGAGTGGGCTACCATAATTGTTCAAATGGAAATAAATATATATCCATGAACACACACATATACCCAAAGAATTTTTGCATACTCATCACCCAGATTCACCCAATCCATCTTTCTGAAAGAGAAACCCCAATAAAGGCGTAATACCACTCTAGTGCCCCTGTCATAGACATCAGGCTTCTTTACCTCAAATATTTCATAGTTTATCTTCTATAATCAAGAAATTTATCTTACATAACCACAGAACAATGATCAAAATCAGGAAATTAAGATTTTTACAGTACTGTTCTCCAAACTACAAATCTTATTCAAATTTCACCAACTTTCCCATTGATATTTTTACCTCTTTTTTTTTCCTCACCAATATATTTCATAACAAGAGGTTTTTCTTTCCTGGTCCAAAAGCAATCCAGGATCACATGTTGCAATTTCTCATCATATTCCTTTAGTCTCCTTTAATTTGGAATAGTTCCTCATCTTTTTTTGTCTTTCAGTACCTTGACATTTTTGAAGAATATAGGCCATTTATGTTGTAGAACGTCACTCAGTTTGGAATTTTTTGATGTTTCTTCCTGACTTAAGTTAGATTATGCCTTTTGGCGGGAATCACACAGACAAGATAGTGTGTCCTTCTCAGTGCATCATTTTAGGACACATATAGTATTTCTCCATTACTTATAATAACTATCACTTGGCTAAGGTGGTAACTACCAGCTTTCTCTACCATAGAGTTACATTTTCTTTACCGTTTTAGATAATAAGTGTCTTGTGAGGAGCTATGTTAGGACTGTGTAAATGTTCTATTCTTCGTCAAACTTTTACTTCACCAGTCTTAGAATCATCCATTGAAGATTCTTCCCTGAGACAATTATTACTGTGGTGATTTCCAAATGGTAATTCCTAACAAAGTCTTATGATATTTAAAAAATCTCTATTTTCCAGAGAAAGTAAAGTTTTACAGAATGTTTCTTCGTCCAAATTTTTGCACAAAACCAAGATTTTCACAGGCAATTTATAAAGAAATTTATTGACTGGATTGTGAAAATCATAAAGGTGTTTGATCATCTACTTTATTATTTCAATAGTGACAGATTTCTCTTAATAGTACAAGAAAGCAACTATTTTTTAAAATCATTGAACCATTCAATAGATATAAACTGGGCACTTTTATTTGCAAATTTGAGTTCAAATCCAATTTTTTAAAGAAGTACTTTGATATCTATGAAACTTTGTGTTTTATTGACTAGAATAGGAAATGACTCTTGAAACAGTTATTTCAGTGCCTTAACTTGTTGAGAAATCTATTTGCCTTCTCATGCCACTAGAATTTATTTATTATGTTTAACATCATTGTGTTAAAGAGCATTCTAATGTTAATATTGTAGTTGTTGCAAAGTTAAGGAAGGTTATATACCTGGAAGAGAATGTGATGCAATAGATAAAAGCTTAAATACTTCATTAGTAGTGGTTGTAATTGTATAGCCATTCAAAAGTATTCCAGACATTTAAAAAAAGCATATTTTATGTAAAATAAAAATATGATAAAATGTTTTCGTTTTCAACACTTTTCTGCTTATCCTTAAGAATTATCATGGTTATCAATTTTAATGTTAGAGCATTATATTTATTTTTGAGTTCAAAAGTTTAAATAATTTATTAGAACATTGTGTGTTATGGTGTTTTTGTCTTTTTTCTTTTGTTTCGGGCTTAACAGCTGTCCATCAGAATGGGTTGTCCATGAACCAGATGCTGATGGGTTTATCACCAAATGTACTCCCAGGGCCCAAAGAGGGTGATTTGGCTGGTCATGACATGGGACATGAGTCAAAAAGGATGCATATTGAAAAAGGTAATATATGATTATAAGGTCTTGTTTTTCCTGCTCACCATATGAACTAAATTTTAATCATGGGATCAGGTATATTTCTAGATTATATAAAAAGATGGCATATAAACATTTTAAAAACCGGCAATATTAAGTAAAAATTAAGCTTATTTAACAAAAAAGAAGTATGGATGAAGACCTGCCAGTTTTCTCTTATATAACAGGTAGGTGTTAATTTATTTTCTAATACATTAAAAAAAGAGGAGAGTTATTTGCTTTAATTGTTATCTCTGAGTTCCTGAAGTTCTACTGTTTGTCTTCCTCAAAACCTGCAGGGCCAATTATTCATTTTACTTAGCATGATAGAGCAAGAACAATATACAAAGAATTACTATGAATATTTTTTGGATTAAAAGACGCGTGGTCCTTGGACCAGTCAGGAAACAGAAGTGAATCTTATCAACCAGTGTACTGTAGTTGTTTCAAAAGTGTATGTAACAAATAACAAAGCCCAGATTGTGCAGAGCTGTGAAAGTTTCCTATTTGTATTCATCCATATCAGCCTAATTCATTTTTACAGGCAAAAATTTGTGTTTTTGTGCCCTATTTCATGAAGAAATTGAAATATTATTTTAGTATGCATGTTGGAAATTTGTGCTTAGTAGATGCAAATTCATGTTTTCAAATGGTAAGTTTTGAATTGTGAATATAGGAGCTTGCACATTTTTTGCATTTTAATTTTATATTTTATAATTTTATTAATATAGACTGGGTACTTGACTATCTTTTTTGACATGAATATCAAATAATCTGTGTTATGAAAAGGATTATTTCTTTGGAAAACATAATTATACATAAGCCACAATTAATTGGCTATCAAAAAGAAAAAGAAATAAAATTGAATGTTTAAATAATCAGAAAGAAATGATTGGCAAAAGACTAAGTTAAGGTGGAGCAACTTTTTTCCTAGAAAGGCTATTCAAAAGAAGTAAAAATGCTTACATAAAACCTTTTTCCATTCAACTCTCCTGAGCCCCTAGGGAGAAAGAATACAATATTTCTACAAATTAGATTATCTGCAGTATGGAATGTCAATGAGAAAATGATAATCTTTTCTAGGTGCCAATGTTAGAATCAAGGCATAATTGAGAGAGAGCAGCATTAAGGCCGCTTCCTAATTATTTATTTTGAAATTTGATGTCAAGTATTATTACTAAGCTAGGTGGACTAAATGCAGTGCATCAGTAGGCCAGATGGTCTCTAAATGTTTAATTCTAATTTTTCCATGGGTTCTTCTTCAACAATGAATAAAAATGTCATATATATTGTGACTTATGTATATTTTGACATATGACTTTTATGTTTAATCAAAAAATCTATTTGTGGAAATACTATGAAAATTAGCATAGTGAGAAAATATAAAGCTTCACAGAAGATTTAAGTTTAAGTAATAATATTTAAATATAAGAATTCCTTGTTTAGGTTAATCAGCCATTCTCCACCAGGATTCTGCAAAAGAATAAGGCCTACAGAAAATGATTTTAGTGATTCATTTCTCAATCCTCCCATGGAGGCTGCATGGCTAGTTTCACTGGAAATGCATAAGAGGGAAGTTAATTTATGATATACAATGGAAGTCAGGAATCAGGGCTTCATTTTCTTGCAGAACCCTGGTGGGGAAGCACTGGGAGTGAAATATAAAAGTCCAGAGTGGTAGTGAAGAGAATACAACCAAAGGCATGACTGGAATAATGAATTCTACTGGAATTTTTGGTGGAGTTTTCTACAACCCGATGTTCTGAGTTGAGCTGACCTATAATTTTCGTAACCATTTCTTTTTTCATGAGTCATGAGTTTTATCTACTGATCTATCTATCTACCTATCTATCTCTCGTCTATTTGTTATTATTTAACTTTTTGCCATCAGGGAGGCTTTCCTGAAATGCCATTCTGGGTTGATGTAGGGGCCCCATCTCTGGTTTTCCTGTATGCCTGCCCTCAAAATCTTCATTACAACATTTGCTGTGTATTCGGAAGTTATTTCTTCATTGACCTGCTTCCATTGCTAGACTGTAAACTCCTTGGAGTCATCCATGTATTACATTTGCTTTAAACAGACTAGAGAATCTATGAATGCATGCTGATCTGGGCTGAATTACTGTAAGATTCTAGAAGACAGTGAAGGAACGTTATCACAACCGTGAAGATCTTTGAGGATTAATAGGATGGCAAAACGTGGAATCACATACTTTTAGAGTGTACATCTATGTGAAACAAAGGAATGTTCTGACCACACATATACACAAAAACTTTTTATATCACTAATGGTATTTCTTATCACATCTGAGTTTGTAAAATGCTTTTGTTGTCAGTTTAAAGACCGTGACCGTATTCCAACCGTTTTCCAATATTTTAAGGTATATTTTATAAAGGAAAATAAGTTTTATTTTAATATTCTCCCTGGGAATATGAAATTATAATTGAACTCATCTTATGATTTCAAATGTAGTTATGTAGTCCTAGAAATTGTAAGAGATTTTGATACTATTATAGTGTGTGTTTTGTTATATGCTGCTCTTGTACACACTCTCTCTCTTTTATCTATTTTTCAGCATACTGAATTAATAGTAAATATTCATAGGCTTTCTAGATTGATAGAGTCTACTAAATTAAAAATTGTTTTCTTTCATGACTACATTTATCATGTGCCTCATACTAGCCCTGTAACTTTCTTACTACACATATCTGTATTAAAACAAGCAGCTTCATTTAGAAACATTTGTAGAGAAATTAATTATATGTTTGTGTCATTTTAGGCTTGAACTTCCTATATGTAATTTTCTGCTTACCCCTTTAAATCATTCAAAAGATAATAATTCTTAGGAAAACATTGATGTTAAGAATAGACAGCAAAATTAATTTGTATGCTGAGAATTACCTTTTGTCTAAAATCTTAATCATCAGTAACTTTAAAGCATTTTAAAATTTTCTTAATATTAAAAAGCTATTGACTCCAGTCTATTAGACAGAATATCAATTCACCATTAGCTGAAGGACCAGTGGTTTTACAGGCATTGGAATTCAGAAATACTAAGTGCTGAGTAGATTTTCTTCTTATTTTTAAAAATAAAAACACTCGAATATGCTTTTGAACCTAGGAAGAATTTAATTAAAGTACATTCAAAATATAAATATGAAAATGAGCTAGCATATCAAGAAGTAATATACATATAATATTGTTTCAGTCATTCCAAGTGTAAGCAGAAATGCTTTTAGTATTATGAACTTTGACTAAAATTAGGAGTTCATTAAAGATATATGCTAAGGAAAACTGAAACAGCTCACAGATTCAAAAACAATTTTATGTCTTCTAACTTTTCTAAAATATTCCAAGTTTTCTGGATTTTAAAAATATTGCTGAGCTTTTCTCTCAGTCTAAATTTAGTGGCATAGATGGTAATAATTGACCTTTGAATTATGTAACTAGGCTGAGTGGTTCTTTATGCTGTAGCTCTCTGTTGTTCCTCTGCGTATTTGTCCATTCATGTTAATTTACAGTCTTACTCTCTCATGCATAATTCGTTTCTTGGTTTTCCTTAAAGTGCTGCTATATTGGGGCATGCTTTGTACCTTGCATGTAGTTTCATATGCACGTTTTTTGTTATTATTGAATTTATCTCACTTTTAATTTACTAAGAATTAAACATATGATACAGGTAAGCCTATAGTATCAGCTTTTTCCAGTTATAGAAAACTTAAGCATTTGTAGTTGCACTAACTACTGAATAGTTAATTTACTTTACTGTATTTCAGTGTTGGACTGTGTATACCAAAATGACATAATCAATGATAGATATTTACTGAATGCCAGATACGTGAAATAAACCAGTTGAAATGCAAAAACTGCCCTCCATCTCTCTCCCTCTCCCTCTCTCTCTCTCTTTGCTGTAATTGTACAGATTTTTTTTCTTGATATGCATCCTAATTTTCCCTATAATTGAGGCTTCTCTCTTTGTTTTCATAAGAAATACGAAAACTTTCTTTCATTGGTGACTCCTGCAGGAAATTAATTTCTGCCATTTTAGAAGCAGGAGTAATTTAAGAAGAAGCAGGAAATACAGGGAATTTACTTCAATCCATAAAACATCTATTTTGTAGCATATTCTGCTTGATGGCAGTGCTCAAGGTTTCCAGTGGTTAACATACTTATATAAAAGATTTCCATTGGTACTCTGAATTGTAAAGTAGTTAGCACTCTGGCCATATTGGGATTTCCTCTCTTGTTAATGTTTTCCTAGCATCCAACTTTGTGGACCATTTCCCTCCAAAACACCTTTTGTAAAAGTCTGTGCTATCACTTTTCTCAAGTTTGTGGAAATAATTTTTTTGAAATATATTTCCTTTTGCATATTTCTCATTGCTTAAAAATTCTCATTTTGCTCAAATTAGGATTGAGCTTTCAAAAATGACTTTTCCTTTTAAATTGTAGATTGACATTACACAAATTAATTAGTAGTATATGTTATATACACATATATCAAAAATCTGAACGTGTTACTGTCTCATGTGACTATATAGTTGTATGTGGAGTGAAAGCCTCCTTTCTTTAGAACTTTCCATATTTTGATAATGTTAACACACAAATAAGGCCATGAGTATTTTCATTTCAAAATTCTCTAACATGCAACTTCTCCTTCATTTTTATCCTTTAGATGTAATTTCTCTTGGTATTTCTTAAAGTCTCCTATAAAATATTCTCCCTAAATACCTACTCACATAACTTTATTCTTCAGTTTCCAAATTGTCATAGAAAGGTGTGCGCTTAATTCTGATACTCTTAATTCTGTGATTCACAACACTGGATGACAAACTTCTCTAAATCCTGGGGCTCTTTCCTGAGTACCTGGCAGATTTCACATGGGAAGCCACAGCTCAGGGGAAACTTTCTTAAGGCGTTGCTTTTATTATTTTATGAATTATAATTTGAGAAACAGAGCTTGCATTAATACTTCAATGATGACTTAAGAAAATCCTTACCATGAAATTCCCATGACATACCTGTAGTGTTGGGCAATTGGTATAAAATATGGGCTTTCGTGTTTATTTTATTCTCCATGTACCTTGCTGAACATCCTGTCACACTTTTCTCAAACATCTTCTGTCCTTTCCCAGATGATTTGGTTTCTTTCCTTACCTGCAATGTATGTGCCTCTTTAGCTCTTAGTGCTCAGACCAAAATTATTCTGGGCAGAAGCTATGTTTTCTCCTCATCGTTGTATACCCAGCACAGAGTCTAGCATCGGTGGATGCAATAAATTTCTTTTCAGAATTAAGTGAGATAATATATGTCTGGAGCAATTGACGCATATCAATATTCCATGAAACAATTAGTACTATCAAATTAGCTAATGGGTGTGTGGCTTGCTTATATAGATAGGAAAATATACATGTTATGAACCACTGAATTATATTATCTGTTTACAATTTGTAATATCACAGTGATCATTATTTATGTTTGAAGCCAAATAGGAAAATTGAAACCACAATATTTTAGAGAATGTTTTGATTACATATGACAACATTGTAATGTGCACAGTTTTCGAAAAAAATTACTAAAGTAGCTATGTTAATCAGATATTTTCTATATCAATGATTGTGAAAGTAATT